>NC_091468.1:44712816-45012816 GCF_027789765.1 Dendropsophus ebraccatus
AATAAAAGGGGGGGCAGAGAAAAAACACCTTAAGTGCAATCAAACCACTCCACGAGTGAGATGTATTCATACACTGCAGATTGTCTCCGCACTCGTGTAGGGCTAACAAAGCAGATATGTTTCAAGAGTAAATCCATAGAAAGTGATGCACTTAACACAGGCTGGAAAACTATTGGAATGACAAGAAGGCAATTCATATGATAATTTAGATAACATTGACCATGTATATACTGGGGATAGTATGTGGTCTACATTCTCGTTGCAGTCATTCTAGGTGTAGTAGTATGGGTTACAAAACATGAAACGGCAAATAGTTCTGGCACATAAAATTACAATGGCACTATAAATATGGAGGCCAGGGGTTGGGATGGCTTTTGTGGTCTCTCCACATTGGACTATCCCTACTTATTAAGATGGTCCATTGACCCTCTGTTGGGATCCCTGATGGCCAGCTATACCAGTTGCAGAAATTGGAAAGTATTCGGTTTCTCTGCGGCACCATCACAGGGAAAATTAAGAATTACACAGTGCCCATTCATACCATTGAGTTGTCTGAGTTAGAGACATGGCCCGGGTTGCTGCACACTGGTATTAAGGCTGTTGGTGGGCTTCTGGTGTTTGGGGTTGGTTTTGTCACGGTGGCCAGGAATGGCAGTACCCACTCCCAGACACACGGACACCGGTCCTTTAATAGAACAGAAGTGAGGTGTGAGGGTACAGGTGCACTGCAAAGAAGGTGACAGACTCCAGCACTTAACCAACAGTTGATACTTTACTTAGAAAACTTTGGTGCAATACAAAAGACATACAAAAGGTTCTGAGTGCAAAAGTAATACAATTCTTGAGGTAGACTTCAGGTAGAGGTGATGAATACAGAAATACTTGGTATAGTGAGGTTAGAGTAGGGGTGGTGTAGTACTCTGCCAGGACTGTAGTGTAGATACTTGAAATAATAACTTCTTGTACTCATATATATATGAGCTGGGCATATGTTACCGCCTTCTGCCCAACCAGCTTGGAGACCACCAAGTAGGGTAGTACAAGTCCTAGGTCTCTGTCTTTAGGTTAAGCCCCACTGAAGATTCCCCCAAGTGGATGAGTGTTGTCAGCATGATACATCGGCACTTAGCAGCTTTGTCTTACTGGGGATCAGTCCCTCTTCCTCTCTTCTAGGAGGGGACTGTCCTGACTTCTAAGATCCACTGCATAGACAAGGGTGTCCCATCCCATAAATTACTCCACAGGTATACTTTTATTATACAACTCTACTTGATGTCCACAAAATATATATGAATATCTATTTATCTATCTATCTATCTATCTATCTATCTATCTATCTATCTATCTATCTATCTATCTCTGGTATGTATAGTATATATATAGTGTGTGGTTGGTGTGACAATAACCAACCTTAACCTTAGGATAAGGGGCTCCTTCTATTGTTTTTCCCTGAAGCTGTTGTATTTTTTCTCCCACAGACTTCTATAAGTGCAAAAAAAAGTGCTGTGCGTATGAATGTTTTTTTTTCTGATGTTTTTTCCAAGTGATACAAGAATTACATGACTTGTAATGAAAAAGGGAAAAAAACATCAAATATAAAATTCCCATACTAATACACTATAAGTTGAAAAAAAAACACAATAAAATGCCCCCCCCCCCCTCAAAAAAAAAAACTAGTAAAAAAAAAAACAACTAAAAAATGTCATGCCGATTATTCATCTGAAGGGAGCCTTAACAAACTAATAGGTGTAAGTTTGGGTCAAAATAAGACTCCTCCTAAGGTAAATATTAAGTCCTATAATCATATAGGAGGCCATAGTAATAAGGCCAGAATCTGCACTGAGATATTTGGGGGTATATTTTACAAAAAATATATTCAATTGCAATGCAATATGTTGAAAATTTACAGAACAAAATCAAACAAAAACAAAAATGTATATTCAAAGAATTTTGATGACTACGTGCATATGACATATATTTCCTAAGCTGCGTCTTATAGATGAAGTCACTCCTCGTGATGACCTATAAACACCCTGTTTAAGAGCGTTAAATGAAAAATGGCTGCTTGTAACTAGGAGATTTGTGTGGATGTTGATTTGCTACTGCTCTTCAAGCCCAGCGCAGGCAACCTCCTCTGGGGTTATTTTTCATATTGAGCAGGTTCCTTTGTGTGAGAGAAGACAATTGATTGTAGAAGTCAGAGGTGCCATCTGCAGTGTGCACTGAAAATCCACAGGTACATTAAGTAAACAACCACAAGCAGACGAGCACAGAGCAGCCAGCATATGTTTCCTTGGTTTGTTCTTTTGCCTTTTTATTAGATAAATTTATATAATGGTTCTTAGCTTCATTTGAATGTGAATCCTCCCAACTACTTAAGCATCAACAATTTTACATTTCTCATAAATTCTTTGAATCGGGTTCATTCTGGCTGAATAACTTGTCATCAAGTCAATACTTTACTGTAGGAAGTTTAAATATCAGGTACTAGAATAATTTTGGGTGGTTATTTTCAAAGTCATCAAAACTTAGGCCCCAGTAGCTTTAGGCTATGTTCACACGCAAAAATATGACCCTTTCTTCTTTTTTTTAACATTTTTATTTACTGTGTGTAAACCTAGCCTTGGTGTTTTTATGTGTTTTTATCTCGGCATGTTTCTTATTACAAGTAGTGTTGAGCAAACTTGCTGAACTGTTCGGATTTGGCAACCTTCTCCGAACCTGAACGCTCTGCATTTGACTGGCTGGAGTTGTATGCCGCCATAGTTACTAGTTACAAGTTATGTGATTCTATCATTATCTGATTCAGGATATGTTCACACGACATTCTTTGAGGTTTAATAATTACAGCCCAAAAAAAAAAAAATATATATATATATATATATATATATATATATATATATTTTATATATCATATTTTATTTTAACCTCACAAACATTGTGTAAACATAGCCTAGCCTCAAGGATGAAATAAGTCCAAGGATTTAAAAAATATTTCTAGGAATAAAAAAGCATGAGAAAACATCACAAACAAAACTCCCGTCTAAGTAGGCATTTCCCTATGGACTCTCAGCTAACATTTGGCCACTGTTTTTGCCCCAAAAATGCCTTGCGCAGATGAAAAGGGGAGGATGGTGTTTTTTTCTGCTTTTTTACTTCCTTCAGGATCCCTTTATTGATAGCCTAGCCTTAGGGTGCTTTTACACAGAGCGATTATCATTTGAATTTTTGCAATAGCGATCGCATTTGAGCAATAATTGGCTCGTGTAAACACAGCGAACGATCAAACTATGAGCGAGAAATCGTTCATGTTGATCTTTCAACATGTTCTTAAATCATACTCAAATTAGTCTGACAAGTAAGGGTCCATTTAGACAAAGAGATTTCTTTGCCACGGGTGGTTGCAAATGAGCGCTGATCAATGAGATCGGCGCCCATTTGTGGTGTGTTTACACGGCAAGAGAAATCCAGTGGCCAGCCTGCACGTGCACATATCATTCGTGCAGCCATGGAAACTGACAGCATGGATATACATATCAATGCATGATTAGTACATACTTACCGCTGCTGCTGCTGTGATCCGGCATCCTGTTCTCCAACTCTCCCATCCAGCCACTGTATCTTTATCTCCTGCCTCCACCAGAATTATTGACAGCCAGAAGAGGTGGGGCCTGAAGACACAGCGGCTGAACGAGAGAGCTGGAGGAACAGGGTGCTAGATCACAGCAGAAATGGTAAGTATGTACTGCAATGTGATATGGAAACTGACAGCACCTATATTTGTATATCCGTGCTGTCAGTTTCCCTTTATCTTCAGTCTCACGTCCCCTGTTTTTACTCGGGAAGATGTGCGTCTGATGATGATAAATTTTAAAATCTGCTCTAAACAGATGATCGTCTGAGGATCGAGCGCTTTGCCCGTCCTCGGCTGATCGATGTCACTTTTTCATGGACCGATCAGCTGAAGGAGTGTTTTTTTGCCACAACATAGTAAAGTAAATAAATGGCAACCATTGTTTGGGGTATGGAAGGGCAATATGTCTAAAATGTCACCCAGTCATAACATTAAAACCTGACAAAGTTCGTGACATTGTTAGTGAAATATATGGGGCAGTAAGTGAACGGTATGGTCTTAAAGGGAACCAGTCAGCACTGTGCAGCTTGCGTAGTATACCATCCGCGGCTGCAGCAGTAGCTTTACAAAGGGGAAAAAGATGTTTTATTACCCCATGCGAGGCCGGAAGAGGGACGGCAACTAGTCTTCTGGGCGGGGAGCCGCCCATGACTAGTCATGGCTCTTTGCCTGTCAGCTTGCAGAGCTGGAATGATTGACAGAAAGAGAGGCTACTAATGGGTCTTTCTGCCTGTCAATCATCCTCACAGAGCCCGCTGGCAGGCAGAGAGCCGTTACCAGTCACCAGCAGCTCCCCGCCCAGAAGACTAGTTGCCACCCTTCTCCCTGCCTCGCACCAGTAATAAAACATCTTTTTCCCCCCTTTACGCCAGGTTCACACTATGTAAAAACCAGCCACGACTGGTATGCTCCGCAAGCTGCACAGGAGATCTGTATTGTGCTGCTGGGAGCCATATCAAAGTAATGTTTGAGGAATATAACAAAATGTTAATGGTGTTCACTTGGCCTTCAAATTCTGATTGAGGATCTGTAGGATGTGCTGGAATAATTATTCTGGTCCATGGAGGCCGCCTTGCCACCTACAGGACTTAAAGGGCGATCACTGGTGAGTTCTGGCTGCCCTGCCATCCTTGGTCGATTTATCTTTCCCTGTACCTAATCAGGAAGAGATTTATCAAGGCTGATAGGAAGGGGGAAGTTGCTGGGGACTTCCCCATTGATTCATGGTTCTAGCAAAACAAAAGTGATTACAGGTTCCCTTTAAATGTCTAATACACACCCCTTAGGGTATGTTCACACTGAGTCAGGCAGAATCCTGCCTGCCTCAATGTGCCATAGCCTGTCTATGGGATAGTGCACGCTCCTCCACTGCTGTTGCTCTTCGCTCAAAGAAGTGACATGTTACATCTATGAGCGGAGAGCGGCGGCAGCGGAGGAATTCCGCCTGATTTACTCAGTGTGAACATACCCTTACTGTATAACCACACCCATACCCTGACATTCACCTCCTTTTAAAAATTACATTCATGCCTATCTGACTAGTAACTTAATTGTCAAAGAAACTATAAATCCGTATATCTCGGGAACAGAGTGGGGTATCAAGAAACCATAAACGGTGTGTATTCAGGGCACCCTGAGCGATTCCATGATAGTAACAGCTCATTTTGGGGTGGTAACTACATTTCCACCTTAAGAGCCCCACAGATTAGCTGTATACTGCCATGTAAAACACCAGTCCAATATCTGGGCCACTGTAATAGACATATATATATATATATATATATATATATATATATATATATTTATTTATTTTTTCCCAGCATCTACTACTATTTCAGTAAATTGTGTAATTGTTGTAAAAGGCTCAGTAGGTGTATGCTAATATTGCTATGTTAGCTGCATTGATGAAATACATATCCCTTTATCATTCAGGATGTGAGATCTTTTGTATTGGATTGCATTCTAGGTTATGTAGTCACAATCCAATGTGCACAGTGCAATAATTGCCTTTAAAGCGAGGAACAAGGTTAATGCTATGAACTTGTCATTGACTGGTGAAGTCACAGCAGTCTCTTGCTCTCTATAGATTGGCACTGAGAAAGAGATAGACAATTGATGGGAGAGATGTGTCCTTACAGAAGCATCAGATGTGCCACTAATATTAACTGAAGAGTAGTCACAAGCTGCGGCAGGACTGACAGACACCTGAGCCCAGCAGAGGCCAAGGGAAGCGATTCACCTAAGGAACTGCGGCCTTACATCATCTACAGTACAACAGTGTGGTGCTTATAAGCCGCCTTTTTATCGCTTTTACAGTACATCAGGAATGGCTTGCCAGTGGAGACTTTTCTTGACACATGTGAAAAACGAATCCCAAATTTAACAGTCAAATATACAAACTGGGTCCTTATTCACATAGGATGTTCATGCATTTATGACCTAGGATATATTGCCAAAATGTACCAGAATGCAGTACTGGTTCCAGAATGCAATGCTTTCCCTCAGCTGTTCATCACAGTCCACAGTCCTTGCTGCATCTGCTTCTGGCTGGTCAGAGATGGTGAATCACTCAGGGTATTGGGGGAACCAGCCAAGCCTCCTGTGACATTACGCCCTGCTTCCTGTCTGCATCATCAGCCTGTTCTCAGCAAACACACAATGTGAGACAGGGGCATGGAATATCTGTCTCCTAAGGTGGGAGAGCAGTGGGAGCAGGAGACAATGTGGATTGGCACAGAGGCCATTTTTCTTCGCTTCCTGGATTTCTATCAGCTACCAGTGTGGCAGAACCGCACAGATATGGTAATACATTATAAAGACACATCTATATAACTTTTAATGTACTTTTAATAGAAAACAAATTTTCCTTATGTGGAGTTTCCCTTTAAGAATTAACATGCAGTGCGTTAAAGTAGCTGCATCACTTGCACCAGTGCTGGAGCCCAGTTGAACAGCAGATCGTTGTGGGTGCTGGGAGTTGCCCCCTCACTGCACTGATCTAATATTGATGGCCAATCTTAAGGATAAGACATTTATTTTACATGAGAAATACATACACACAGTGTAGTTGACCTTTTTCAGTTCACTGGATTCATAGAATCCCACTTGGTTGACAGGTTAGGTGCACAAATTGCCAGCCTGATGTGCAGTTCCAGCACCAAAAGCCCTTTAAGTCATCAGATAAATTCATCTTTATTTGGGTTAAAGGAGAAGTCCAGCATTTTTTTTAAAGTTGGCGGCCGGCAGGGACAGGAGGGAATTTGAAATATTAACTTACCTCTCCCAGTGCCCACATTGAGCGGCAGGACCGGCCTCAGAACCCTTGCCAAGCTCCAGGATCTCCGGCGCTGACGCGTCACAACCTGGCTGATCAACTGGCCGCTCAGCCAGTCAGTGACTGGGGCTGGACACCACTCTACTCACTGATTGGCTGAGCGGCCAGTCTATCAGCTGATGTCATCACAACTCCCCCTTCCTGAGGGGGTCCCGCAGCTGATCCCACCATTTACCACGTGGAAAGGTAAGTACATACTTGTATTTAAATTCCCCCCTGCCAGCTGCTGAATTTTAAAAAACGCAAGACTTCTTTAATTTGAAAGACAAAAAACATGGCATGGAGTGTTCTATATCACTAGATATTGAATTAATAATCATTTGCCCTTAATACACACTATATGGTATGTTAAACGACGTAAAATACAATTGAAAGAATATTTTTGACATTTCGAATGTAATCTGATACACACAGTTTGCTACAAAAATTTTAAAAAATGCAAAAAAATTTAGCAAAACTAACATTTTAAGCAAAAGCTATTTTAGCATTACTGATAACCTGGTGAATAGAGATGAGCGAACCTCGAGCATGCTCTGGTTCTTCCAAACCCGAACTGCCTGTATTAAATTACCAGTGGCTGAAGAAGTTGAATGCAGCCCTAAGGAGTCGTGGAAAACATGTGTGGTACTCGACCAGTTACGTACTAAGGTGTTACTGGTGACACCACTTCTGTGGTGGTTGGTTGGTTCTGTTGTACAGCTCAGCCAGAGATATGTGTCGTGACTCCAGTGCTAGTCCAGCACATAGGTATGGTGTTGGTACCTGCTTTGTGTTGTGGCTGGCTGTACTGTTCCCCAAATGGTCGGTGACCTCCCAGGCTGTGACGGGTCCCTTAGGCTCTTGTCACGGTAGTCCTGAGTGGCATTTGATTAACCAGGACTATCAGTACCGCCACCCACAGAAAAGGGGGGGGAAAAAACCAAGGTGTGCGGCTAGTGTGTGTAGGTGCTGGGGTGGAGGAAAGGATGATGTAAAAATATAACAGCTTTACTGTACAGTCTCTTAGTAGTATAAAACACTTTGGCAGCAAATAGATACATCTCTACACAGACTGTAGTGCTTGAACTCATTTGTGCTGAGGAAATGCTTGAAGAAGTAGAGTGGAGCAGAGGTAGTTGTAGCGGTGCTTGAAGAGTTGGAAGTAGAGTAGAGTAGCGTAGTACAAAGGAGTTTGTCAAGGGAGTCCTAACCCAATGTAGTACTGTGCTCTGCTGGAACTTGAGAGAGTACTTGAGAGTGAGAGATACTTGTACCCATGTATAGACTATAGTCTGACCAACCTATGCCCTAAAGTGTCGAGGGACTTGTCCTAATAGGGTGATACAAGCCCCAGCCTTGGTTATCTGGGTGAAGCTAAGCTTCAGAGCCTTTCTGGTTACCTGCACTGCGAGATAGGATACATAGACCTTCTGGTAGCTTTGTCCTATCCAGGCTAGTTCCTCTTGTGGATCAAGATACTGCCCTGCACCTTTTAGACTGGTTCACGGCATGGGCTCAGATGTTCCCAGACTCTTCTCCTTCTGTAGTGTCTAGCACTGAATAGTTTATATAGTAGGAATACTGGAAGAGCAGAGTGTCTCTAGTTGCATCTGCATACACATGTGTCTTAGAGTCAACTCCCTAAACACCCTGTCTGGACTGACTTGTCCCAGACAAGGGTCCTGGTAGAGCCAGGCCCTGGCTCGGCTTCAGCAGGGACGCCTGCTCTGTGTTTTCTTCTCCCACGAGAATCAGAACTGACGCTACACCTCCTCCCACTGAGTAACCTCCTACAGGGGCTATGTAAAGTGCCTTGTGAGTGGTGGAAAGGAATGTGTGCAATAAAAAGAAGAAGATTGATAGGCTAGAAGTAAAGAGCATCTCCTATAGGTCAGCAAAAGCACATGGCACACATAAAACAGTAACCCTTTGTCAACATCAGCTGTGCAATATATAAGAGCATACATACAAAATACTGACATCTAATGGTGAAACCTGAAAGTGCGCTACATCACCACTTAACCTGTAGTAAGAAGCTTTTGCAACAGGTGTACATAAGAAAGAACCCCCTGTGGTGTGACACCACACATGGATATAGCCATAAGCCATAGGCTGCACCCATGTTTTCCAGGTAGCCTTAGGGATGCAACTTTTTCTGCCACCAGTAACCAAATGCTGATAGTTCGGGTTCGTACAGAAGCCAGAGAGCTCGAGGTTCGCTCATCTCTGAACTGTGCATTAAAAACATTCAGTATCCAAAGGTTTTATAAATTCTTAGGCCTTGTTCACACTACGTATTTTATCACTAAACAACGGCAGTTGTTGCCGGTTGCAATAACGGTCACTGTGTAATTACAGCAGCCGATTACACTGCAGCTTATGGAACCACGGCCATAGTCTAAACATACTGTATACACTACAGCCGGGGTTCTCTGTGGCATGCTATTCATTGTGCGGCCATACTTTACATTGTTCTCTATGGCTAATTCGAGTGCGGGCCCGCATTCCAATTAAAATTAGGTGATGTTCACCCAGCCAATACTCTAGTATCGGCCGGGTGAACATCTGAGACATTGGTCGTTGTTTGACATGTCAAACAGCAGCCGATGTTCATACAGTAAATCATCTGAACATGGCCTTACATTACTTTTTTGGACCTAAAACTATAAGTTCACCGAGCTCTCAGGAAACATAAGAATTTCAGGCAGTGAGGTTTGTGCCCCACATAGATGTGATCGGCTTCAGCTTTGTCACTGAGTTCTGTGACAAGCCTTCCTCCCCTCCTCATCATCACCAACAATGTCAGTCACACTGTGCTTTGTACATCCCATACAGTACATGCTTATTAACATTCTAGAAGGTGGAATCTGCCCTCATGGATCAAATCATAATGTCAGCAATAAATGGGAAATTGAGTGCATGCAGTACTGCATACAGGGAGCAATAAACCACATAATTAAAAGTTCCAGGTTTTACATTTATTTTGACAGATCCCACGAACTATTAACTGCATAATGCTTGTTAGCAATGAAAAAGAGGTCTCCACGGTTCTATGTGATTGCTTTGTAGCTTTCCATGTATTGACTGAAATGGATATATATATATATATATATATATATATATATATATATACAGTATATATATATATTCTGTGATTAGGTCATAGAATATTGAGAGCAGATAGTTTGACACATTATATAGTAAAATATCATTTAATCATTTAGGTATTAATATTTAGTTGTTTACCATAAACCTGTATTTAAAGGGGTATTCCACTCAAACATAGGTTTTGATATGTTGCTGCCCATGGTGAGACTAACAATACCTTCCATACTTATTATTATCTATTCAGTCTCCTCCCCCCCCCAGTTCTGAGCTGCTTCTTTCTGCTGAAAACACAAGCTTTTTTTCTGTCTCCCCCTTCCCCCCTCCTTTCTGAGACATCTGATGTTAACAAGTCCCTGTCTGACTGTATCTGCAACATTGTAGCTTCTTTGTAATACCTAGAGGGATAATCACAGTAAGTTCATGAGCGACTTGACCTTAAAATAACCCTCCCACCATTACAAAGAAGCTAAGATGTTGCAGATAAAGCCAGCCAGGGACTTGTTAATATCAGCTGTCTCAGAAGGTAGGGGGAGACAGAGAGAAAAGCTCACACAGTTTTTTGTGTCTTCAGCAGAAAGTAGCAGCTCAGAACTGGGGGAAGGAGATTGAATAGATAGTAATAAGTATGGAAGGAATTGTAAGTGTGACCATGGGCAGAAACATATCAAAAAATATGTTTGAGTAAAATACCCCTTTAAAGGGTTATTCCTGACTACTAAGGTTTTTCCTTATCCACAGGATATAGGATATGAAGCTGATGGTATGGGGGGGGACTGCTGGGACCTCCTCTGATTAAGAAAATGAAAGAAGACTGCCCCCTAGATGAATGGACCACAGCGCCCCCACATGGCTTCTTTTAATCATTGGCAAGCATTGAGTTCCTGAAGATAGGGATTCATTTTTTAAATTGAGAATATCCCTTAAAACTTCATCATAACAAAGCCCATTCCATATTGCCTATTAGGATCCATGGATGTCACACAGAAGAGAGAGGAGAGTGAATGTACCTGACCTGTAATACCATGCGCAGCCTTTAAACACATGTATTTTTCTACTTTCATACAGGCCTATTGGGGCACATCTCTGAGCCAGTGGCTGAAGAAGTTGGATGCCGTCCTGAGGCTGCCCGGAGAATGTGGATACAGCCATAGGCCATAGGCTGTATCCACATTTTCCAGAACTTCCTAGGATGGCATCCAACTTCTTCAGCTTCAACTTCAATCAAATGCCAAGTGTTCAGGTTCAGATGAACCAGAGCATTCCCTGAGGTTTGCTCAACTCTTGTTAGGAAGTGTTCCCATATCCCTCCAAATGGAAAACAGAACACAGTGTGCACACAGCCTGACTAAACTTGAACTTATCCTGGTGCTAAATCTTGACTTAAAGGGAACCTGTCACCAAAACCATGCTATCTAATCTATCACCATCATGTTATAGAGCAGGAAGAACTGAGCAGATTGATATACATCTTTATGGGAAAAGATTCAATATAACTTGTAACATGCTGATTGAAATCCTCGATCATTCTATATTAAGGAGTCCAGTGGGCGGTGTCACTTAATGGACTCGACTCTTTAGCCTGGAAACATCAGAGATTTCAATCAATATATTACAAGTTATACTGAATTCTTTTTCCCATAAAGAGACATATCAATCTGCTCAGCTCCTTCTTCTCTATAACATGATGCCGTTCACTTAAAGGAGAAGTCCGGCCAAAATTAATTTTTGATATGTTGTTACTTATGAAAAGTTATACAAATTTCTAATGTACATTAATTATGGGAAATGCACATATACTGCTATTTCCCTTAATTTAGTAGATCAGGAAGTGTTAGAAATATCTCTGAAGAAGTGACGTCACGACCCAGGGTGTAATTCCAATGGAGTGTCCAGCAGGGGGCGCTCTCTATATAGAAGTCTATGGGACTTTATTGTTTCTATGGGTTTCTATGTAATGTAATGTAATGTAGTGTACAGTGCTTTATTGAATGAATACATCTATGGAATACTTTGGGGAGCAAGTGTCCTTGCTCCCCAAAGTATTGCATAAATGTATTCATTCAATACATTCAATACACAGTAAGCCCGCCGATCCGCCGAATTTCCGCCGATCCGCCACACGCTGATCCGCCGCATTCCCGCCGATCCGGACCATATACATTGAACTACAGCTCCCATCATCTGCTTCTAGTATGAACAGGTGATGGGAGCTGTAGCTGGGTAATGGATATGACATGCCGCCGGGCGCAGGGGGGAGCCGCTCAGTACACAGGAGCGCTCCCCCCCCCCCTCCTCCTCCTCCTTCCGGGATAACTTCCGCCTATAGCAATGCTGACTCCCTGCCTGGCCGCCGCTCTCCGCTCTCATATACCGGCTCCCGGCATCAGCGCGGACACCAGGATGCATCGGGAGCCGGTATGTATGGGGGGGAGAGCGGAGAGCGGCGGCCAGGCAGGGAGTCAGCATTGGTATAGGCGGAAGTTATCCCGGAAGGAGGAGGAGGAGGGGGGAGCGCTCCTGTGTACTGAGCGGCTCCCCCCTGCGCCCGGCGGCATGTCATATCCATTACCCAGCTACAGCTCCCATCACCTATTCAACTCGAAGCAGATGATGGGAGCTGTAGTTCAATGTATATGGTCCGGATCGGCGGGAATGCGGCGGATCAGCGTGTGGCGGATCGGCGGGAATGCGGCGGAAATGCGGCGGATCGGCGGGCTTACTGTGTATTGAATGTATTGAATGAATACATTTATGCAATACTTTGGGGAGCAAGGACACTTGCTCCCCAAAGTATTCCATAGATGTATTCATTCAATAAAGCACTGTACACTACATTACATTACATTACATTACATAGAAACCCATAGAAACAATAAAGTCCCATAGGCTTCTATATAGAGAGCGCCCCCTGCTGGACACTCCATAGGAATTACACCCTGGGTCGTGACGTCACTTCTTCAGAGATATTTCTAACACTTCCTGATCTACTAAATTAAGGGAAATAGCTCTATATGTGCATTTCCCATAATTAATGTACATTAGAAATTTGTATAACTTTTCATAAGTAACAACATATCAAAAATTAATTTTGGCCGGACTTCTCCTTTAAGTAGTATATTAATGGTGACGGGTTCCCTTTAATCCATCACGTTTCCTTTGCTCTATGTATATGGATCACTGCTTGATTTACATAGTAAATGAAATAGCTGGACTACTGCCCCATTGTATTTTTTGGAATAGAAGGAGTGATTTCCCCTAGCTAACTCTAACAACCTCTAACTATATATAACTTTACTGGTATGATCTTAGGTGCTGCACAATACATAGATTTATACAATACAAAACCTGACATAGTTTATCCTAGAGACACAAAGCAGCAAGAGGAGGAAGACAAAAGCACAGTCCTTGTTACTGTAACAGTGTAAAAGATCCAACATAGATCATTCCTCATATAGTGGTATGTAAAACGAAAAGCGAGTTCAGGGAGCCTTTCAACACTGTTCTCTTCACAAGCATAAGTGACCTCTAGTGGTGCGATGGAATAATGCACCTTAAATTATCCTTTGGAACAACTTTTGGCTATATTCACACAACGTATATTTTGAATTAATCACGGCTATTGTTGCAAATTGCAATACAGGCCATGATTAATTTAAAGTATATTTTGCATATATTTCAATGGAATCCTGGCCAGAGTGTATACACATAGGGGGAGATTTATCAAAGGGTATAAAATTTAGACTGGTGCAAACTGCCCACAGCAACCAATCACAGCTCCTCTTTCCTTTCACCAGAGCTGGAAGCTGAGCTGGCTGCTGTGGCCAGTTTGCACCAGTCTAAATTTTACACCCTTTGATAAATCCCCCCCATAGTATACACTCCAATCGGGATTCCTAGCGGTCGCTCGAAAAACTGACTTCATTGAATAGCGGCTGCACAGAACTGACAATTCACACAATGGAACGTGCAGCTCCGGCCACACTTTACATTGTGTGCAATGGTGAACTGGAATGCGGGTGCACCCGCAGAAATGAATTTCTGTACTGGCCAGGATGAACTTCACTGACACCAGCTATTATGTGACCCGGCCGGTTCACAGAACGGCCGGTGTCTTACTGTGTGTGAACCTGGCCTTATAATGGAAAAGAGAAATGGTGAGAAATGTTGAAATATTGCATATTATATACAATATGAACATAAAGCATTTAGACCATGTTGAAGAATAGAGTTTGTAGGTTGATATGATAACCTGTGATATTTCATCCTGTTATGAGATTGATTTTGTACTAAAAGTTGTTTCCTATGCATAGGGGGTCCAATGGCAGTGATCCGCACCAATCCAGAGAAAAGATGCCAATTGGCCTGTCAGCATGCATCCTACCTCTCCATGCACTGCCTATGGGGCCTCCAAACATGGCAGCTACAGCAGCTCAGCTACACTACTCACAAAATATTAGGGTTATCTCACTTTAAGGTAAAATTCCAGTTATATTATATCACGATCATATCAACTAGGATCAAATTAGAAGTAGCATTACATTAGAAGCATGCAATGGTGATTTCCTCATCTCAAACAATTTATTAAAACAAAAGTCAACAACAGTGGTGAGTACACCCAACAAAAAAAAATGTTCACAAGTTCACAAGTCGACATATTGTCTGCTGAGGCATGGCATCCCACTCTTTATTGAGGTCCTGGGGTACAGAGTTACAAGCATCTACATGCTGGCTCACCTGATCCCATAGGTCTCCTAGGGAGTTCAGGCCTGGAGAAGGTGTAGGCCACCTCACTTGAGGTCCCCCAGATTCCAGCAGCCATTCCCTAATGATGGAACCTTGATGTGCCTGAGCTGTTCATGCGGAGACACAATGACTGCAATAATGTTGTTATTCAAGTAGTATGGACTTGTCACTGTACTGTTCACAGTGTAGGGCAGTTCTGTATCAACTACACAAACCTGCCCACACTAACACCACCAAAGGAGAAAGTAGCTGATGCATACCGCTCTCCCTGCAACACCACTGGCAGCCATCAATTCTGCTCAGTGAACCGACTCTCATCGGTGAACATCACTGAGGCCCACTAGCCCCTCGTCCTGCTAAGAAGGAGAACACTATGCAATGCTTCGCTAATTGTAAAAGATTTATTTGTGTTAGGCTATGTTCACACTACGTAAGACTACAGCCGTAGTTCTCGCCGCAGAACTACGGCCCTAGTTTTGCGGGGTGGGACATAGCCTTATTTTTAATGGGATCCCGGCTGGAGCGTACACACATCGTATGCGCTCCGGCCGGGATCTCATAAACATGTCAGTTTTCTGGGGCCGGAATTCAGTGAATTCCGGCCGCAGAAAGACCTGTCAGTTCACACAGTGAAGCAAGCGGCTCCAGCCGCTCGCTTCACTGTGTGCTATGGGAAGCTTTGATGCGGGCGCGAGCTGATGCGCCCGCAGAGCTCCGCGGCCGGAAAGAACACCTGTCCGGTACTTAAGTACCGGCCGGGATGATCCGGGCTAAGACCCGGCCACTGAACCCGTGACCCGGCCACTGAACGGCCGGTTGTTCACGTAGTGTGAACATAGCCATAAGCGTAAAAAAAAAAATTCTAAGCATCCACCCCCATCATGGATGTAGGCGTGTGACTAGATGTTTAGCATTAGTTTGCCTCTGAGCATTCTCTTTATATGGTTGATAGTGTGTTCCTATTGGTTATTCATGGTTCTTCTTCCTCTTCTTCTTCCTCTTCTTCTTCCTCTTCTTCTTCCTCTTCTTCTTCCTCTTCCTCTTCTTCTTCTCCTTCTTCTTCTTCTTTATATTTTGAGTTTCTCTAGTTGATTGTTATCCTTGTTCTTTATTGCTTATGTGCTTGATTCTTCTTCGTGTAATCCTAGGGATATAGATGTAAATATAGAGCTGTTGTTTGGCTAATTTTGTCTTGTTTCTGGTAGCCCGGGGTGTCCATATGGACTTTGCAGGGACAGAGAGTTTACTTGTCTGATGATAGGTTGCAGTTCAGGAAAAAGTTCTTCATTCCCGTTTATGTCACCTTTCGCTGCATTCCTAGCTGCCATTATTGTCATTGGTTAAATTGATGCAGGCTTTGTATATTTTACTGCAACTAAATGCTTATACTATTCTGTTCTAATTAAAGTCCTGGGGGTATCTGAGTCTAGGGAGCCACAGTTAGGCTGCTCTAAGTCCAGTTCTGCCAGCTAGCAAACCAGCTAGAATCTTTATAGATATGTATTAAAGAAATATATTCACATATGAAGTAAAGTTATTCTAGTGTTTTATGTGCAGTTTGTAACTACTGTAAGCACAGATTGTGCAGCAAATGCTCTGATGCAACAGAATAGACAATAAAGGGGTAGAGGAGAAAGACATATCGGATGTGACAGGTCAGAGCTCTCTATCTACCTCTAGAAGAAGAGCTTTTCTTGATGGTGTTTGGGGATTTCTCTAATTAAGATGCTCTCCATCACCTAAGTTTGCTGTGAAAACCAGTTGGCCTTAATTGAATTCATTACACATTAATTGAATAAATATTAAACCTCTGTCAGGAAGAGGACCTCTCCTTGGACTGCCGGAGGATTTCTGTCACATACACGGTCAAATATACCTTGTGATGTAAGCGAAACCCCAATACATACTAATAAATTATTGTACTGAATCTGATAACATCCCTGATCTTACCTGACTATACAGTATCTATCTATCTATCTATCTATCTATCTATCTATCATCTATCTGCATATCTATCTATCTATCTATCTATCTATCAATCTATCTCCTATCTATCTATCTATCTATCTATCTATCATCTATCTATCAATCTATATCCTATCTATCTATCTATCTGCATATCTATCTTTCTATCTATCTAGTCAATAGAAAAATGCTCCGCAGCACACAGGTATACGTGCAAAAAAATGGTAGTATTTATTACATCAGTGCATAAACAAAACACGGCATAAGGTGAGACGCTCACCTTATGCCGTGTTTTGTTTATGCACTGATGTAATAAATACTACCATTTTTTTGCACGTATACCTGTGTGCTGCGGAGCATTTTTCTATTGACTAGCTACCTAGGTCCCTGGCAGGGATTATCCGCTGGCACCAAACATCCTGATCTTGTGGTGCTGCTCTATATCATTTTTGGATATCTATCTATCTATCTATCTATCTATCTATCTATCTATCTATCTATCTATCATCTATCTGCATATCTATCTATCTATCTATCTGCATATCTATCTATCTATCTATCTATCTATCTATCTATCTATCTATATCATCTATCTATATCTATCTATCTATCTCATCTATCTATCTATCTATCTATCTATCTATCTTTCTACTATCTATCTCCTGTCTATTATCTATTTATTTATTTATCTATCTATCTCCTGTCTACCATCTATCTATTTATTTATCTATCTATCAATCAATCAATCAATCATCTATCTGTCTGTCTATCTATCTTTCTATTATCTAATTATCTATCTATCTATCTAGCTCAACAAACCACAACAATCACTGAACTCAGGGAGAACAGTGAAAAATTCCAATGGAGTACTCATTTACGAGTCTCCATTGATTGTCCCATACAAAATTTGAATATGCAAAAAAGGGGTCCGTGGAGCCTCAGTTATGAGTCTCAAAACACGGGAATAGCCAGATATCCCTCTCTCCAGAGAAGGAAGCCCATTGCCAAGGGGTGCCTCCTAGTGGGGAGAGCACCAAACCACCCTGATACGTAGTCCCTCAGGTCCTCACTCTGTTGCGAGCTTTGGGACCTAAATAGGGAAACACCAGGGTGGCCCCTGTAAGTCAAAGTCTAACTCTGTGGCGAGTATAACGACATAAGACAAGGGTTACCAAGGCTAGGCATCCATCCACAGACTGCAGTTTCGGGGTATTTGCCCCTCGTCAGTGTGGAGTAGGATTTTGGCTACTGGGGCAATGATAAATAGACCAACAAAACACAACAATCACTGAACTCAGGGAGAACAGTGAAAAATTCCAATGTACTCATTTGCTCCACACTGACGAGGGGCAAATACCCCGAAACTGCAGTCTGTGGATGGATGCCTAGCCTTGGTAACCCTTGTCTTATGTCGTTATACTCACCACAGAGTTAGACTTTGACTTACAGGGGCCACCCTGGTGTTTCCCTATTAAGGTCCCAAAGCTCGTAACAGAATGAGGACCTGAGGGACTACGTATCAGGGTGGTTTGGTGCTCTCCCCACTAGGAGGCACCCCTTGGCAATGGGCTTCCTTCTCTGGAGAGAGGGATATCTGGCTATTCCCGTGTTTTGAGACTCGTAACTGAGGCTCCACGAACCCCTTTTTTATCTATTTATCTCCTGTCTATTTATCTATTTATCATCTGTCTATCTATCTATCTATCTTCTGTCTATTTATCATATGTCTGTCTATCTATCTATCTATCTCCTATTATATCTATCTATCTACTGTCTATTTATTTATCTATTTATCATCTGTCTATCTATCTATCTATCTATCTATCTTCTGTCTATTTATCATCTGTCTGTTTATCTCTCTATCTCCTATTCTATCTATCTATCTATCTATCTACTGTCTATTTATCTATTTATTTATTTATCTATCATCTATCTATCACTTGATTATGTTTGCTGTGCTGATTTATTTGGAATAAATACACTTTTTTTGCTACACCTCATCTGGAGTGCCGTGAAAACTACTATCTATCTATCTATCTATCTATCTTCTTTCTATCTATCTATCTATCTATCTATCTATCTATCTATCAAAGCTCAGCGCTCTATAAATGCATTTATTCATTCTCTCGTGGTCCTTGTGAAATTATAATAACCAGCATCACCAGATTCAGAGTTTAAGGACTGCTTCTGGAGTGTGCCTGCATCCAGCTAGAAAGGACAAATGGGAGAAGCAGTTTGTGGAGAGCCATGTTTGTCAGTGCCCTGGACTCTGGATATGCAGCGTGCCAGGGTGTGGAAGAGAGAGAGAGTGTGAGGAGAGGATGATGGTGGTTGTAGTTGTTCGCTTGTAGGTGGCTATGCCTCTCCTGTGTGTAGCGCTGAGCTTAGGAGTGAGGGGATACACCATGAGCTGCAGAGTGAGAGTGCTGTACCTGCAGGATGGCTGGGTCTTGTGGTGCACTGCAGCTTAGCCACTGACTTGTCACGGTCACAGGTGGGCACGAGGGCTTGCACAGGAACAGGTTACTCTCTGGTGCTTCCCTGTGTTATCTCTCTTCTGTGGGTCGCTAGAGGTTTTAGGGGGGCTGCCCCTGTGTGTAAGGTGGTCAGTGGTGTGGACCTGTAGTTCCCCCGGGGCCAACCCCAAATACTACTGTCCGGTAATATGTCCCTTGATAGTGATGTAGTGCAGGTGGACCAGACAACAGGGAGACAAGGAGGGAGGCAGTATAACAATAACTCCTTTACTGGTAGACTTTCTCTTGTACAGTCCAGTGGCTTACAGTTGTTAATACTGGCGGCCTTGTGGACAGACTGGCGGTGTGTGGAGAGATGGTCTGCCTCAGGCCTTGGTCTGTCACTACGTGTGGGACGCTGGTGGGCACTGTGATCCTGTTGACCTCTTCCCCGATGGTGCTTGAGTTTTCCCCCTCCTTGTCAGCTAGGGAGCTTTCTGCTTAGTGTATCTAGGCCGAGCTGTAGGCCACAACTTGCGGGTCCTAGAAATATTCAAAGGCCCTTGCTAAATCTCCCCTTTGAATCCCTGAAAGATATGGTACAGAGGCCTCAGTTATCTCCGCTACTCAGTATACCCAACTCCTTTTGCTTACGGTTCCTGTCCTCAGGATTCCCACTAACAGCAGGGCCGTATTAACAACTGCTGCTGCCCTAGGCACTAAACCTGAAGACGCTCCACCTTCACACACCGATTGGCCTTACCAGACCTGACCAATACCGCCATACCCCCCACCCCCCTGGAAAAGACGCCAGATTTATTGGCAAGTCTGAACAGGAGGTGGAAGACTAAAAAAATACAAACAAAAAAAATAGTTTTTTCCTTCCCCTGCTACCTGGTGCTACCCCCCCCCCCCCCTGCAAGGTGCTGCCCTAGGCACCGGACCACGGGTGCCTAGTGGTAAATACGGCCCTGACTAACAGTAGAGAAATAGCTTTTGTCTCCGTAGATACTCCTGAAGGACTCTCTCTCTCTCTCACACAACTTTACTTCTACTTTTGTTTAGTTTTTCTCCTTCCCATTTATCTTTTTCCCCTTCATCAGCACTAGACAGGCTTGTCTGGCTGAGTAGGCCTTGACCGGCCTGCTTACAGAACAGCCACTAGCTACACTGTACACTGACTGAACACACTGAGCACTGAGCTCCACACTGACCTCTACTTCCAGTTACAGCTAGGGTATAGTGAGGAGCCTGCTCCTCCTACCTTCTAGCAAGTTCTGGAAAGAGCTGGAAAGTCTACACTACCTAAAGCAGTTCTCACTAAAGACAGTAGGTGTCACTGTTGCTTAAAAGTTGGTGTAGTGTGTGCTGAGGAAGGCATGTAACCCATTCTCTGCCTGCCAGATACACTGGTACAGAGAAATACCTAAGACAGTTTGCATTGACAAATCCTATGACATAACATATATACAATACCACTTGGCGAACAGGTGACATCCTAAACCCAGCTGAAGGAATTGTGCTTGTGGTATACTACAGATACATGCAGGATGAAGTATACAAGGGTTGAGCATATTTAACCCTTAGACGACCCAGGGCGTATAGTTATGCCATGGAAGTCTGTCCCCAGACGACCTAGGGCGTAACTGTACGCCCTGGGTGTTTCTCCCGCTAAGAAGCGTGCTCCGGTGCGGAGCGCGCTTCATAGCAGGTGGGGGCCGGCTGCAATCAGCAGCCGTGACCTCACCGGTAATGACACGCTGCAGCGATCGCGCTGCCGCGTGTCATTAACTCCTTAAACGCCGCGATCGCGGCGCGACCGCGGCGTTTAAGTGTAAGTGACAGGGGGAGTCCCCTGTCACTTACCGATCGGGACCCCCGCAGTGTGACTGCGGGGGTCCCGATCGGTAAAACGGGCCGCCGGAGCTCTCTCACCTGCCTCCGTGCGGTCCGATCGGCGATCTGCTACACTGAGCCTGCACAGGCAGGCTCAATGAGCAGAGCGCCGATAACACTGATCAATGCTATGCCTATGGCATAGCATTCATCAGTGTAAAAATCCAAGTAGTGAATGTAAAAGTCCCCCAAAGGGACTTCAAATGTGTAAAAAAAAAAAAGTTAAAAACACCAATACACTACCCCAAAACCCCTCCCCCAATAAAAGTTGAAATCACCCCCCTTTCCCATTATATAAATAAAACATATAAAAATGAATAAATAGATAAACATATAATATACCGTAGCGTGCGTAATTGTCCGATCTATTAAAATATAACAAGCGTCATTGCGAACGGTAAACGGCGTACACGAAAAGAGGGAAAAAAGTGCGCGGATTACCGATTTTATGTTACATTATATATATAAAAAAATTAATAAAAAGTGATCAAAACGTCCGATATGGTATTAATAAAAACTAGAGATCATGGCGGAAAAAATGACACCCCAAACAGCCCCGTAGGTGAAAAAATAAAACCGTTATAAGCGTCACAATAGTCCCATTTTATTTATAATTAATTGCCAAAAAAAAGGATTTCATTTAAAAAAAATATATAACATTAGAGAATCTGTGTAAACCTGCATATGGTTGTGTTCGGGCTGACCTATAGAATAATAGTGTCATGTCGCTGTTACCATATAGTGCATTACGTAGACACAGGAACCCCCCAAACGTTACCATATTGCATTCTTTTTTGCGATTTCACCAATTTATATCTTCATAAATAATATATTTGGAATTCCATCATACATGTTATGGTAAAATGAAAGACGCCATTACACAGTACAACTATTCCTGTAACAAATAAGCCCTTACATGGCCTGTAGATAAAAAACTGAAAGTGCTGGAGCTCTTAGAAGGGGAGGAGGGAAAAACGGAAACACTAAGATCAAAATTTGCGCGGTCCACTGGGTCATTTTGGGCCTGGTCCTCAAAGGGTTAAAGTGTCACTGTCGTGAAAATTTTTTTTGCAGAAATCAATAGTCCAGGCGATTTTAAGAAACTTTGTAATTGGGTTTATTATCCGAAAAATGCATTTTTATCATGAAAAAGCTGTTTGAAGCTCTCCCCCCTGTCTTCATTGTTCTCCTATGGAGAGAGCTAAACAAAAGACCAAAACAGGACAACAAAGAGTTAATCTACAAATCCCTCACCCGTTATCTCTTCTGACCATCACCAGTGACCTGTCTGAGCTCAGATTACAGCTGTCACCCAGCTCCGTGCCTGTAATCCTCTGTTATCTGCTTTCTGCTGCCGGCTAACTCCCTCCTTCCTCCTCCCCCCTCCCCTCTCCCTAGAGCAGACAGGGTACGTCTCCTGCAACAAGTCACAATTTTCAGATTTTTCAGAGTGGATGAAAAAGAGGAAGGAGGGGGGGACCTGGGAAAAGGCTTTTTACATGCAGATAATGGCAGATTTGGCTAATAAACCCAATTACAAAGTTTCTTAAAATCGCCTGGACTATTGAGTTCTGCAAAAAAAAAAAAAATACGACAGTGACTCTTTAATTTCCATAGTGCCAAAACAACTCCTTATACCAAAACTCTCATGTTACTCTGAGTTATCAAAAGGTCCCAATTTATATTGGATTGACCCAATATGTCAGTTTTCTGCAGCCACTATTCAATGAATAGTGGCCGCAGAAAACCCTGTCAGTTCACACAATAGAGCGTGCGGTTGTGTTGCATTGTGTGCAGATGGGAATTCAGCGGTAGTAAAGATCATCCGGCCTGTACTGCAGTCTGATCTTCTCAGACACCGGCCGTTCCATGATCCAGCCGGGTCACAGAACGGCCGGTGTCTTACAAAGTGTGAACATAACCTTATAATGAATTAATGAATAATTTATGTGTAAAGCCACAGGTGTCGTCCCTTAGCAGTTTGCAGAAGAATAGATAGAATAGGATGTTTCCTGAAGGGTGTTTGTACCTGTCCTATAATTTCCCCATCAATGTGAGACATGAGAGACGTCACTTGTGCGCAGAAGACAAAGGGTGAGGCCGGCCAGGAGCACCACCACAGCCGTGCAGCAGGTGAGTATCTGTTTCTTTTTTTCAACTCCATTTTTATTTGGTCAGAAAACACTGATGGTATGCCCCCTAATCAGTGTTTTGTTTTTTTACTTATTTTTCATAAAATTTTTAAAATTTTCCAAAACAAACTAGTACAAATACTTACATTATGTACTACATTATACATGAATAAACACTTACAGAACATGTTTCACAGTAAATTAACTATTGTCCATGGAGAGGGCAGGGTTTTAAAGTGAAAAGCTTTGATATACATACATATACCAGTACTGAATCTGGTGTCTGACGTAAGTCTTAGAAGTACTTTGTAACATTTCAATTGGCAAGTCTAAATACCAGGCGGGGAGTAGTGACCGCCTGTCAGACACCAACTTCCATATCTGATTGCTTGCTTGCTTTGCTTGCGCTTGCATTGCGGGGTTGGTGGACACTGACCTACACAGTGTTGATTTAGTGTAGGGACTCATGTGAACCAGGGGACCTGCCCATGGTACATGAGGAAATATGGTTTCATCAAATTATATACCCACATTCTGGTGTTGGTTTTTAAATGTAGCCGAGAGTCATTAGTGTCAGCCATAGGTGTGAGGTGCAGCAGCTACTTTCTCTCCATGACCTCTAAAAGGTGTAACGCTGGGGGTTGTGGTTCCCCTGTTCCACCACTAGCGATGACGTAAGCCGCACCAGGGAGCGGAGTCTAAGGGAGACTAGTAGGCAGATGGCAGTATTCTGGAAACACTAGGCAGGATACACGGAGAGGAGTATACAGGCAGGATACAGGGGCGGGATACACTGGCTGGATACAGGAGAGCTGGGACTACACACTAAGGAAAGCATGCAGAGGCTCCAACACCTGTGGTGGTACAGGGCTGCAATTTATAGGAGAGTCTCAGCGAGGACGGCAATTGCTGTATCTGCTGAGACTGCTGCTGGATTTGTTGAGATTGCTGGGTGACCACTCTTGCGATCTCAAAGATATAAGGCACCGCGCCGGGATCCATGGTTGGAGCCTATTGTAACGCTGGGGGTTCCCCTGTTCCACCACTAGCGATGACGTAAGCCGCACCAGGAAGCGGAGTCTAAGGGGCCGCTGGTCTTCACCAGAGCCCGCCGCAAGGCAGGATGGATTTGCTGCGGCAGGCGACCCCCAGGTCGCTACCCCTGGCTTGGCTGCTAGTGGTGGTGGCGAGGTGCAGCTGGAGACTAGTAGGCAGATGGCAGTATTCTGGAAACACTAGGCAGGATACACGGAGAGGAGTATACAGGCAGGATACAGGGGCAGGATACACTGGCTGGATACAGGAGAGCTGGGACTACACACTAAGGAAAGCATGCAGAGGCTCCAACACCTGTGGTGGGGCAGGGCTGCAATTTATAGGAGAGTCTCAGAGCAGAGCAGCAGTCAAGTTACAGCAGAGCCCGCGCGCGCTCCCTAGGAGACAGGGACGCGCCCGTCGAGCTGACAGGGAGCTGGAGGAGATGGGGCAGCAGTGGCGCGGCGAGAGGTATGTGCCGCGGCCGCGGATGTGACAAAAGGTAAGTGCTCAAAAAGAAGACTTCTCCCAATACATAGTTACAGTATGCCCTGAAATGATTCATTAGGAGAAGTCCGAGTGCTAGAACTGTAACGTAACCCAGATCATGCAGATTCATACCCAGTAAACGTCTAGCCTTTGCGAGTCTACTAATTCTACTTTGGAAAAAGTAATGGCCGAATCTGAGAAATGACTTTGAAAACATAAGATTTCAGTGCAGAACCTAATTAGACATAGATTCTGGGAAATCTGAGACCACGGTACATATTGCTGATATCCTGACAGAACAGACAGCTTCTGTCCTTCTTGTGCTAGAAAGTCTCATGCATACAGATGCCTTGTCTTACGTTCCTGTAAAGTCAATCAGATCCTTGAGATAGATTGGTTACTGAAACAAATTAATATGTCCAGCTCCCCGGCCAGCAAGACACATGCAGGTCGATGTTGCTCCACAGAAAAAAGAAAAGAGGGACAGAAACCAGCACTGATTATTTCACATTTCTTAAAGGGGTATTCCATTTACAGTATATAGATGTTATTCATTGTAAAGACTTATACTGTTTATATTTTACTCTCTGTGTTAGTTTGTTACAGGTTTCAGGTTCTCTGCTTGAACTCTCATTGTTTAAAACTGATTCCAGTTAAAGCTGAGAACCTGACCAGATCGCATAACCAGGAGAGATTCTTATCCCAGGGAATAAACAATGAAGGTTGAATGGCAGAGATCTTGAACACTGCATGAAAATGATGAAGAAAAACTTTGATCATACCAGAATATCCCAGGAAATCAACATATTTGTTAGCTACTTTGATTGGGAATAATCTATATTATTCCATAGATTAGAATTTCTTAAGCCAAGTACCTGCTACTCAAACAAAATATATGTTAGGAGCCGGCCGACACGTCTGACTCCTGGCAATGCCAGAGCATTTGGCCACCCCTCTGTGAAAGCCAATGGCGTCCCTAGCTACGGGCCAGCCAAGTTGCTAAGGACGCGCCGGCTTATGTCTATTGTGTTTTTACGGCAGGGGCTTCACTCCTCACAGCCGAGCAGCTTAGGTGTTTTGATTTAGTCATTATGCTGACTGGCGGCTGGCACTGCCTGTCAGCTCCATTCTGTGCTGAAGGGCTGGAGTCTCAGTCCCCAATCATGTCCTGGGGCTGGGACCCCAGCCTCCATAAAACGACTCCCCTCACTTTTCCCCTTGCCTGCGATAGAGCCTTAGTACCTGAGTGTAATCTTGACCTAGCATTGTATCCTGATGATAATTCCTGTTTTTTTTACTTCTGGCTTTAGCTTTAGACTATTCTCTTGACTACGATTTTCCACTTCGCTGACCATGTGTTGCTGGCCTAGATTTACTGACTACAAGTTTGTGTTTGTTTGTCTTGTCTACGTTTTATGTTATACCTGTGCAGGCTAGGGACTGTCGGCCAGTTATCCGCTGCCATCTAGGGCAGTTTAGGGTAATTAGGCAGGGACAGCAGGGCAGGTGCCAGAGCTAGGGCATCACCAGTTGCTTGGCCTGACTTTATTTACACTTATTTACACTTTATTTATTTATTTATTTACACCCACAGCTATGATCATATGTAAGGCGCAGGTGGTAACTTACAGTCTTTTGCAGTTGGTTCAGTTAAAGAGAATGGGTCATCAAAATACAACCTATTGTTTGAATCAAGATTTTATGTTAAACGTAATATTTTTACCCCCTTTTTGGTATGTGCAGTTCTCAGCACCATTAAGCCGACATTATTACAAAATTGCAAACACACAAAAACACAGAAAAATGCAACAGCTCACCGCAACAGCAAGATACAGACCCACCATAGACATGAAAATAATTAAAAGCAGCCCCCCCCAACTGCCCAAAAAATTCCCACAAAAATAATGAGTCTCTTGGTTACTATTTGCAAACAGCGTAAACTGCCTCACCACGATAAGGTGGACTCATATCGAGGCAGACCCTACACTGTATGTACACTATGGCCTCTCCATGGCGTATAATACGCCTATGCTCTGGGCATGCAAGATCCGTCTAATACCTGCAAAAATAATTGCATCACCTGGGTGGGACAGGTGGAGTGCACGACCAAATAGAGGCAGCCACTCCCCCAACTGGAAAACAGAAAAAAAAGAAAAAATTGGTCAGCTCTCCAAGAACACTGTTCACACTAGGCAGGAGCACGTTGCCATGGCTGAAATTGCAAACACACAAAAACACAGAAAAATGCAACAGCTCACCGCAACAGCAAGATACAGACCCACCATAGACATGAAAATAATTAAAAGCAGCCCCCCCAACTGCCCAAAAAATTCCCACAAAAATAATGAGTCTCTTGGTTACTATTTGCAAACAGTGTAAACTGCCTCACCACGATAAGGTGGACTCATATCGAGGCAGACCCTACACTGTATGTACACTATGGCCTCTCCATGGCGTATAATACGCCTATGCTCTGGGCATGCAAGATCCGTCTAAGGGTATATTCACACGAACGGGCTCGCAGCGAGATTCTCGCTGCGAGCCCAGCAGGTCCTGGCAGTTCCCATACACTACATACTTGCTGCGGTCTAAACGACCGCAGCGAGTATGTAATTATACCGCCCTTAACCCCTTCTGCTCCCGGCCGGCTCCCCCGCTGTAAGCATACATTACCTGTCCTTGCTGCACGGGTCCGGCGTCCTGCTCTCCCGCCCGGCCAATTAGTGTGTTGCCCAGCTGCAGCCACTGATTGGCCGGGCGGGAGAGCAGGACGCCGGACCCGTGCAGCAAGGACAGGTAATGTATGCTTACAGCGGGGGAGCCGGCCGGGAGCAGAAGGGGTTAAGGGCGGTATAATTACATACTCGCTGCGGTCGTTTAGACCGCAGCAAGTATGTAGTGTATGGGAACTGCCAGGACCTGCCGGGCTCGCAGCGAGAATGTCGCTGCGAGCCCGTTCGTGTGAATATACCCTAATACCTACAAAAATAATTGCATCACCTGGGTGAGACAGGTGGAGTGCACGACCAAATAGAGGCAGCCACTCCCCCAACTGGAAAACAGAAAAAAAAAGAAAAAATTGGTCAGCTCTCCGCAACAGCAAGATACAGACCCACCATAGACATGAAAATAATTAAAAGCAGCCCCCCCAACTGCCCAAAAAATTCCCACAAAAATAATGAGTCTCTTGGTTACTATTTGCAAACAGCGTAAACTGCCACACCACGATAAGGTGGACTCATATCGAGGCAGACCCTACACTGTATGTACACTATGGCCTCTCCATGGCGTATAATACGCCTATGCTCTGGGCATGCAAGATCCGTCTAATACCTGCAAAAATAATTGCATCACCTGGGTGTGACAGGTGGAGTGCACGACAATTATTACAAAATTGCTTTGCATCATTGCTGGGCTGGGTGTTACCTGTTCAAGGCTTCAGGCAGTCTTTACCCCTTCTTCCCGCCTATGTGGGGGCGCCATAGTCTAAGCCCCCCTACCCCATGACATCATCAGGGGGTGCCGCCCATACTGCTGCAGAGGCCGGGAAATCATCTTGCCAGGAATCTGTGGTGCAGGTGCAGTCGAGCACTAACCTTGCCGTATCTTTAGCTGCAATTACAGCACCTATGTCACAGATTCCCGGCAAGATGATTTCACAGCCGCCACTGCATTATGGGTGGCACCTGCTGATGATGTCACGGAGGGGGCAGGCCACGTATTTGGGAAGATGGAAAGCACAACAGTCTCAAGCCCCACCTAGATGACACTGCCCACCAATGATATAAAGCAATTTTGAGCGGAAAAAAACTGGAAAAACAGGTTTTATAGAGGTTAAATATGAAATGTGCAGGATGTAAGCGTTTGAATAGTGCTGAGAACTGCACACACCAAAAAGTGGGTGACAATATCTACAATTCATTCGGACAGTTTTCAGACCCTTTCTCTTTTTCACATTTTGTTATCTTGTGGTCTTGTGTTAAAATAAGAGAAAATAATGTTTTCCCAATTGTTCTCTACTCAATACCCCATAATGACAAAGTGAAACCAGAATGTTAGAAATCTTAACTAAGTTTATGAAAAACAAAAAGAAAACTATAGCACTGACATAGGTATTCAGACTTTTACTTAGCATGTCACTGAGCACCTTTGGCAGTGGTTCCAGCCTCCAGTCTTCTTAGATATGCTGCCACAAGGTTTGGATCTGGACTTGGGTATTTCCTGCCATTTTTCTCTACAGATCCTCTCATGATCTGTCTGGTTAAATGGGACCATCAGTGGACGCCATTATCAGGTTTCTCCAAAGATGTTTGTTGGATTCAGGTCAGTGCTCTGGCTGGGCCACTCAACGACATTAACAGAGTCTCTAAGCCAGGGGTCACAGAGTTGTCTTGGCCGTGTGCTTAGAGGTCATTGGGGAACATTAATTCTAATGGAGCCGCATCATAGAGGAGTGGGGGTTTCCTCCTACTGCGGCGGGCCGGCCACCTCTAATGCTTCACTCCAGAAATAGAACGTGGGAACCAAGCCACGGTTAAAAAAAAAGAACCACAGCACCATTCTATCCATGTGCAAAACTTATTAATGGTACATTCACTTTAAAAGGCCCCACAAACAATACAGGGATTATTTGTGCGTCCCGGCACCACAACTGAGCGCCGATCAAGCGCCGATCTTCCTGATTGGCCCTTAGATGCCTCCTTGCACGGCCCCACATCGGGCCTTGTAAGAGGACCCTTACGTAGCCCAGACCCCATGGCCTATCCTCAGGATTGACCATCAATCAATTTTCCCCAGAAAACCCATTTACAGCACACGTAATGTCTTCATTTTTTATAACAACAGACAAAAGACTGTGAACCATAAAAATAAATGTCTTCTATGCAAATTCTATACAGAAAAAACATAAAAAGTCCTGGCCCTTGAAGGCTGACCATGACCAATAATTACCCAGCACACAGCTTATGATTGTTTTAATAGCACTTGTATAAAACCCCTTGGCTGGTGTTTCTGTGGCACATTATAAGCTACTCCAACCTATTATATAATTGCCTTTTATTTTATAAATCTTGTGAAATTACCACCAAAGTGAATTATGATTCCCAGCTGATTAACGCTATTCATCCGTGCCAATTCTACTGCTGTTCCTATCTTGAATTGGCCCTAAATAGCAATATCATTGAAGTCAATCTGAAAACACAATGCTGAGTGAAATTCTCCAACAAGTCTACACCCAGCAAAGACTATAGAAACAGTGATATGAATACATTTTTAGACAATCCCGTCTGTTTTCTGTCCAGAATGTCAGCTGTGATTGTGCTGGAGGAGGCCTAAGCCGAGCCTGGGATAATGAAGGCTCATTTATTTAGCATGGTTATTTTAGTGACAATGAATGTCAGAGCTGATTGACAACTTTGGTTTTTATTATGGAGACGATGAGGGGTCGGATTACTGGGAGCAGTGGTTTTGATTGTATGCGCATCACAAATAGAGATTCCAGCATTTATGCAGAAATAGGGAACTATTCCCATAGACTTTAATTAGCTCTGATCTCGGCTAGATCTTGGCTTCACGTCTATCAACCTCGGAGAAGCATTTCCGAGGGTTGGTGATATGATGCAATGAACGTAACTCAAGACAACTACTTTTGGGCCGACGCAACCAGGAATTACATGTTATATTCTAAAAATATGGTTAATAAATCTGGTCATAAACTAAAGATGACTGCTGGATGAAAATATGTTGGATTTTAGCTATCTCCTTTCATTCCATCATACGCTAGCTTGGCCTGGGATGGAGGGTTGATTGGCCGTTCCGGACGATAATTGTTTAGTGTAATAGGTCATGCTAAAAGACAATGATCAGCCGACATGCACGATGTCGGCTGATCATTGTTTTTAAAGTATCATATTGCCCCCCAAAAAGTTATACAAATCACCAATATACACCTATTACGGGAAATGCACATAAAATGCTTTTTGCCCTGTACTTACTACTGCATTTCAATGTGTTTACATTTCTTTTCCAAACTACAAAAGCCATATGCCATATGCCAGAAGACTCTGCTAAGGTGTAAGATGAATGTAGTGATTTGATGTTTTCATGCACACTTACACGGTTACATAGCATCATAGTTAACCCCTTAGCAACCCATGACGTATCTGATACGTCATGGTGCCGCAAAGGGGTATTCAGAGAGGGGTCCCGCCGGGACCCCGCTCTGAACGGCGCCGCACCCGGCTGCAATCTGCAGCCGGGCAGTGCCTCTATTAGTCCCGTTGCTGCGCTGGCTAATTAAGCCCCTAAATGCAGCTGTCAAACATGACAGCTGCATTTAGAGGCTTTGCTCTCCCTGTCCCTGGTGTCTAGTGGGACGGATCTCCCCCCCCCCGCGCGCGATCGCGGAGGATCCGTTCTTCTGGCCGGCCCGGGCCTCAGCGTCGCAATGACGCTGATCCTGGCTCGGCAATACATTGCTATGGCCTGCAATGGAATGGATGCAATGGATCACCGATATGATGGATCATTGCTGTGTATATACACAGCATTGATCTCTATGAGAGATCAGTGCTGTGTATATACAAGTCCCCCAGGGGGGCTTCTAGTTCATGTAAAAATAAAAGTAAAAATGTTTTTTTATTAATAAAAAATCCCCTCCCCTAATAAAAGTCCAAATTATCCCCCTTTTCCCATTTTATAAATATAAACAAATAAACAAACATATTTGGTATCACCGCGTGCGTAATCGCCCAAACAATTAATTAATGACATTACTGATCTCGCACGGTAAACGGTGTAAGCGCAAAAAAATTCCAAAGTGCAAAATTGTGCATTTTTGGTCGCATCAAATCTAGAAAAAATGTAATAGAAAGCAATCAAAAAGTCTCATATGCGCAATCAAGGTGCCGATAGAAAGTGTATGTCATGGCGCAAAAAATGACACCTCAATCAGCCCCATAGACCAAAGGATAAAAGCGCTATAAGCCTGGGAAGAGAACGATTTTAAGGAACATATATTTGTTAACAATGGTTTGAATTTTTTACAAGCCATCAGATAATATAAAAGTTATACATGTTATATATCGTTGTAATTGTAGCGACTTGAGGAACGTGCATAACAAGTCAGTTTTACCATAGGGCGAACGGCGTAAATGCAAAACTCCCCGAAATCAAAACAAATTCATTTTTTATTTCAATTTAACAGTGCAAATGATTTTTTTCTGGTTTCGCAGCATATGTTATGGAAAAATAACGCCTGTCATTGCAAAGTACAACTGGTTTCGCAAAAAATAAGGGCTCATATGGGTCTCCAGGTGAAAAAAATGCAAACAAGGTCATTAATAAACATATTAAAAAGAAGTGGACATAATACTGACTATATGTAGACATAATCATCTGGCTGAGTAATAGGAAACAAGAGGGGGGATTATTGATGCATGATACTCAGATTGGGTCACAGTTATAAGTGGGGTTCAGAATTTTGAACTATTGCGCAAAGACTGTAAAAAAAATTATAAAAAAATTATAATAATAATAAAATGACACAACAATTTACACCAATTTAAACTATGCTGCTGTGGCTCACACAGGAACAAACTAGATAGACTCTTCCACCACTGCTCCACTACTAATCTACCTCACCACAAGGAACTAAGAAACTTTCTAGAATAACCCTTTGATACTTTAGGGAATGAAAACCTTCAGACAATCACACTCTTGCGCATATAAAACATAATGAGTGCATTAACCCCTATTGCTTAAGTTAATATTCAGTGGTGGCATCTTGTGGCCAAATAGTGGTAAGACATCTTTACAAATAATACACAGAAAGACATAGGCCACCCATACAAAATAATCCGTTATGTAGATTCTTCCATTCTGGAAAAGTAACTTAAAGAAAATGAAGATGTTCCAAAGACAAATATCTTGACTTTAAGGCTATGTTCACACTACGTAAAAGTACGGCCATTGTTGCCATCGGCAACAACGGTCGTACTTTATGTGCCTGTGAAAATAACCTATTCACGGGGCCGCAAATAACTAACATGTCAGTTTTCTGCAGCCGCAATTCAGTGAATTGCGGGCGTAGGAAACCCTGTCAGTTCACACAATGAAACCAGCGGCTCCGGCATCAGAGCTCTGCGGTTGGAAAGATCATCCAGCCGGTAATTAAGTACCGGCCGGGATGATCCCGGCAGAGACCGGCCGTTTCAAGACCCGGCCGGTTCATGGAAGGGCCGGTGCGATACATAGTGTGCACATAGCCTAAAAGATGAAGTAAAGATGTCCATGCTAAGCAGAAAACCTTGGAATCTATTTTTACATATCCTCCAGAGAGGGCAATGACAGCTAAAAGTGTGTTTCCGCAATAAACGGTTAAGAGCATTGTAATATCATTCTCATGGAGCACTTTACTTAGAAGTGACCTGATAATATTTCCCAGTGTTGCAGGGAACATCAGATCCCTGACTGCTGCCGTCAGTAGTAATCTGCCAATGGCAATTGCAAGAAGGCCGTGCTATTCCGTGTTGCGCAATATAGTCAATGTTCCATCATGCTGAAAACAAGATTGGAAATTTATGTAGTACCACAGTATACTCACAGTATAAGGTAGCCTTCCCACACACGCAGCGGATTTCTCGCTACAAATTTGCAGTGAAATCCGCTGCGGATATTTGCCCATGAATGTCAATGGGCTGTTATTGTCATCCCGCTGTGAGTATGTTAACCCTCAGTGCCGTTATTACCTACTCCCCGCTCCTGCTTGCTTCGGGGCCTTCGTTGTCTCCAGGCGGTCAGCCAATCAGTGCGCTTCCCTCAGTTCTAAGCTGCTTTCTGCTGAAAATTGTGTATGAGCCTTTCTTTCTGTCTCCCCCTCCTACCCCTCCCTTCTGAGACAGCTGATGTAAACAACTCCCTAGCAGACTTTATTTGCAACATTGTAGCTTCTTTGTAATGCTGGGAGGGTTATTCTGAGGTCGAGTTGCTAATAAATTCAATGTGATTAACCCTCCCAGCATTACAAAGAGGCTACAGTGTTGCAGATACAGCCTGCCAGGGACTTATTTTCATCAGCCCTCTCAGAAAGGAGGGGGGAGGAGGGGGACACAGAGAGAAAAGCTCACACCCAATTTTTGTTTCTTCAGCAGAAAAAGCAGCAGCTCAGAACTGGGGGAAGGAGAATGAATAGATAACAAGTATGGAAGGAATTTTTAGTCTCTTGGGCTTCAAAACAGGTCTAGACAAGTTTTTAGACCAAAATAACTTAAATGCATATGTATAGAACCTATCATCCCTCCCCCTTCCTTGTATCTATCCCCTCCTAGGTTGGACTTGATGGATATGTGTCTATTTTCAACCGTATTAACTATGTAACTATGTAACCAACATATGAAAAGTTATGTTTGAGTGGAATACCCCTTTAAGGGAAGTCAATGATAGTCAGCTAATCCAACAAAAAACAAAAACTCTACATGTCAGTGGACACTGTACGTACAGAGGTATTTATCCACAGAAACACTGCTTCTAAGGGAGAATAGATCCTTCTATACAGACCCTGTATGGCAGCTCATGTAGACTGTACCATGCCATGCTAAGGAACCCTACAGCCTCATGTACTGCCTCCTCCATACACAGAAGCACTAATATAAAGCCACAGATATTGCATATGCTGCCATAAGATAACGCAGATTTCATCACCGATGATCTCACTATTTCGGAGATGTCACTCAAGCCTCCCTGGCTCTAAATCTGCCAGATCTACTTGTACTGCTATACTTACATGGTTAATAACTATGCAATGATATTTAATTGCCGTCAGTTGTAAGATACCAAAAAAAAAAACATAATGATGATGCCACTTAATCCTTGTAATAACGTGTGCCTATCAGACTGGAGAACTTAACTATCCCTGCGGATTCCTTTTTGTGAATACTTTAAGTAAGGGAGGAAAAAAAAAATCTTACCGAAGGATTAGACCCATTATCTGCTGGCAAATTGCACAGTATATAAAATGTAAATGTGTCCCGTGAATGTGGAATTATTATAACAATAAAATGTTCTGTTTTTCTCCCTCTTGACATTTCAAAAATTCATTTGGAAAAGGGGGGGTATCGCTTCCCAAGATTAGTGATAAATCATGTATTTTAATGAATATCAATAGGAGAAACCCCAAGACATAACACACTATCTAATTTGATTAAACTGTGCTTAAGGCAACAGCACCTTCCTAGCTTGGGAATAACTGTGTAATGACTTTGTGAGGTTTATTGCAGGCAGTTTAATGATTTAATGAATGTCCTCTATATTTGGTGCAATAGGCCTAAATGATTAATCCTTAAAAAAAAAGACACTTTACTTGCAATTCTCACTTCTATCCGATGATAAAATAAAATAATAGGAACCTTCCATGTGCCATGGAGGGGACCTTTTGTTAAATGCTATAATATGGTCACACACTCTTAATAGGGCGGGAGAGTATGTTTTACTTGCAGGAGTGTGACACTGGTTAATGATCTTGAACTCTGATTATTACAAATCTAACTAAACATAAAGATGCGGGAAGAAGGTCATTGCATAATGATGTCAACCATCAGTCTACAGAGCGTTTGATTTACAAAGAAACGTTCCAGTATGTCATAAATATGCATGGGATCCTAGTGAGGGAGTCTAACGTGAATTGCTGCGTGTGTGCCAACAACGACTGATAGTATACTGAATTTCTTGGAGAAACTGGTTTCTTAGGGTCCTATTGGATGGTCCTTTGAATGTGTGCCGATTTCAGTGATTGGTGTTCAGCCAATGAAGCTAATTGGTGATGAGCCAATGAACAAGCTGTTTTTGCTTGGATAGGGAAACACTTTGGGACATGGGAGTATCCCTTAACTGTGGGGCAGGAATAGCCATACCTAGTGCCTTGGTACATAGAGCATTAAAGGTGAGCTTCTAGTGCAAATATTTGCCCTAAGGTCCTTTTACATGACCCAAAATGGGGCCAAGTACAAACAAAGTGTCGATCAGCGAGACCGGTGCTCGTTTGCAGTGCCTTTACAATCAGTCGAGCGGCCAGGTCACATAAACAATTCCTGTATTGTTCGTGTGGCCATTAAAATTCATTGCTATTGGCCGCATATCCCCTGTTTACACAGAGAGATGTGAGCCCGATACTGATAAATTTTACGACTGGATGAAAGATATGATCAGCCAATGAGCAGATGACTTCTCGCGTCTCGGCTGATCACTGAAACTTTCACATGGGGCGATTATCGGCCAAAAGAGTGTTTCTAGGAACGCACGTTGCCAGTATAACTTGCCTGTGTATAAAGGTCTTTTCAGCCATAGAATAGGCTAATTTGTGAATAGAAGGGGAAAGTTCCAAAAATTTTTTGAAGTGTCCTAGGTAAATGTCAAAGGTTTTGATCAGTTGGGGTCTAAAAGCCCTACTACATGAAGGGATTATAAGCCGTATTTGGCCAACATCTGCCGTTATGGCCAATTCGTGTAATAGTAATGTTAAATGAAAACAATAGGAGCAGCGGCAGCACACTCCTATGGGCTGCCCAGACGATCCAATGATCACCCAGAAAGCCCCCCACAGCTCCGCGCACCCCTCCACACACCTACACACACACATACACACACTCTTACCTGCTCGCTGTCGGCGCATGCAATACCTGCATGACCTGACAGATCGGCACTTGCTTGCTCAGAATCGGCATGTGTAATAGGGGCTTAAGTGTATTCTCAAACTAGTGCGGTGAAGAGTACAGCTGAACACTGCTTCTCTCCAATATCTGTGTATCTGTCCCATAAAGTTATAAGACTGTCCTTGTCACATAGCTGAGTCGGGAGAGAATACATTTAGAACAGGCTTTTCCTGGCTAGTTCTAGTCATTAGTTGGGGTCACTAAGTTAAAGAAATTATACATTACCTATTACGGTTGTCACCATTCTCTTCTCCCGAGCGCCATCTTGAGACGACGACGTCGGAGTGGGGGGGGGGGCGGTCTGGGTCTTCTTCCTCCTCGGCGTCTTCATGGAAAGTGAATGGGAGAGAAAAGGCTGCTGGTGCACATGCCCTCATTGGCTGAGCTTGCTGGAAGCCATATGATGCGCTCCAGCCAATGAAAAGGCACTGGCAGCCTTTTCAGTCCCCTGGACCCGGAAGTGAGAGACATCGCTGGACGGCGGTGACGGAGAGGCGGACGGCGGGCGAATCGAGTGGCGATCATCACCGGAGGGATGGTGAGTATGGTGTCTGTGTGTGTCTGTGTTTTTTTTTTTGGGGGGGGGTCCCGCAGGAGTTGTCCTTTAAATTTATGTCAGCTAAATTATCTAGTGTAATTGGTGACAACATATGTCAGGGAGAGAAAGAGCGGCTAGAGAAGCTATGCTTATCTCTCCACATTCCTTTGCTCTCCTCCTGCCATATCTCTGTACTCTTTTTGGAGGCGCCACCAACACTTCTGAACCTGTCTCTACAGTAACAGCTCGGTTAGCCAATCACTGACTAAAGCCCCTATTACACAAGGCTGTCAGCGTTCGTTTGCTCCTCGTTCCCCAATCACTGTCACTGCTATTCAGCGAGCGGGTGAGCACAGGGGGGACCACAGGGAGCTGCAGTGGGCTTCCCAGGCTATCCTCCGTTGCTATCCTGGTCGTTTGTCTTTTAACATGTTGAAAGACAAACGATCAGCCAATATCGGCCAAATATAGCCGTTAATCGTATAGTGTAATAGGGCCTTAAGATGGGTCAGCGCCACAGCAAGTGACTGGCTGAGCAAGCTGTCACTGCAGAGACAGGTGTGCAAGTGTTGTGACAGCTGCAGTCAGTGGGGAACTTAGAGACAAGGTAGGAGGACATCGGGGTAATGTAGAAAGAGGTGGGCATTGTTTTTTTTCTATATACACTGGAAAACCCCTTTAAAGTAGCCTGTGCCGCATGATCATCAAGCCAGGGGCGGATTAACTTTACCATAGGCCCCGGGCTGTTGACCAAGCTTGGGCCCCCCCCACCCCACTGTAACTTTGACAGCACTAGCGTAGTGTCCATAGTACAGGATAGATAGTGTCATAATGCCCATTTTTGTGCAAAATTGCGGTAAAAAAGCAGCAGATTTTTTGCAAATCAGGGCAGAACTGTAGCCAGGAGACAATGCAATACTGAAAGTATAAGTCTTTTTGGGTGGCCATGGGCCCCTCAGGAGTTCAGGGCCCCGGGTTACCCCCCGAAACGGACCTATTATAATCCGCTACTGCATCAAGCTGTCTAATAAGCTCTCTGATTAGCGGTCGCTTACCCTGCTCATTGCGCCATGTTAGCTGTCAGCCAAATGCAGCTTACAGCTATGTAGTGTCAGCCTTACATTCGGTTTCTTTTGACCTCCCCTTGTATATTATAACTGCTACATTTTCATCATAATCAACAAATTCTATTTTCCAACTTTTGCCAAGAAGTAAAAAAAAAAAAAAGAGAATGGTATTTATAAGAACTCCTTCACAATGATGTCTATATCGGGTCATACAATGATAATAAATTTACACAGCTTCAACCGAAAGACTCTTAAGATGGGACAGCCACATTGACTTCATCCGTATCGCTCCTGTCTATCCCTGACGTCACATTATTGAGAGACCATCAACTAAATTGTATTATAAAAAAAAAATATAAATAGTACTCAAATGAACTCGGGTCTGAGAAATTCCGAGTTGTGAATAAAACCAAACATATACAAACAAAACACAGAGGAGACAGACAGGTCTGGACCATGAAAGATAAGCCGGCAGCGGAAAATGCGTAAGAATAGATAATTGTAGCTATACAAATACGGACAGACTCCCACACAATAGCTCTTTATGGCAGCGAATCATTCAGCCTTGTTAGTGTTTGATGGGACAGCGAACTCGTTACAAAGTAATGTGGAGATTGCTCTCTTTGTACAGATAAGTTGAGTATCACCGTGTTTTTTTGGCACATTGTCCCCAAAATAGTCAATTCCGCCAGCTCTAATTACATCAGAGTTAAGTATAATGCAGCATATTAATATTTAATCTAGATGCTTCCTCAAATCATTGTTATTCAGATTCAGCTTTTGTCTGATAGGAAGAAATGCGCGATTCCATCTAGACTGTCTACAGAGAACGCCGCTTGTTCTAGCCTGCCATTCACATTTGCGAGACAAAATGATGAATAAACTGGTAAACATTATAACTTGTACAAAATATAGATTTTAGTTAATTATAGCAGTTTTCTAATATGCACAATGTATATCTGATGTCACTACATGGAAATAAATTACATTTGTTTTAGGCGAATGTGTCCTCCCAAATCTGCATAGTGAACCACTAGCACTTTAAAGGGACTCTGTACCCACAATCTTCCTCCCCAAACCACTTGTACCATCGCAAAGCTACTTTTAATCCAAGATCTGTCCTGGGGTCCATTCGGCAGGTGATGCAGCTATTGCCCTAAAAAACAACTTTTAAACTTGCAGCCCTGTGTCAAATTGGCGTGGCCTAGAGTGTCTGTGCCTTAGGACTGCAACACCTCTCTGTCCCTCCTCCCTGCCTTCTTCATCATTAAGAACGCCCCTGGAGAGATTTCTCCTATTCATCACTGTGCACATGAACCTTAACAATCTAGCACATGTGCAGTGTTCAGACAACTGATGAATACTGATGGTGAAGAGGGTGGGGGAGAAGGGATGGAGAGGCGTTGCAGGCCTAGGGCACAGACACTTTAGGCCACGCCAAGGGCTGCAAATTTAAAAGTTGTTTTTAGGACAATAACTGCATTACCTGCCAAACAGACCCCAGGACAGATCTTGGATTAAAAGCAGCTATCCAACAGTACAAGCGGTTTGGGGGGGGGGGGGCAGATTGTGGGTACAGAGTCACTTTAGGATAGATGACAATTATACTCGAGCATGCTCAAGTCAGATCGTTCGGCATTTGAATAATGGTGGCTAAAAAAGTTGGATGCAGCCATAGGGACCGTTCACACAGAGCAAGAAACCCCCAGCCTTTGTGTCATAATGACACTGTATGGGAGGCGTGCCAAGAGATGCTGCGCACAAGCTGTTCTTGCTCTGTGTGAACGATCCCATAGGCTGTATCCATATTGTCCAAGATTCCCTAGGGTTGCATCCAACCTTCACAAGGTAGAGGATAACTTGCTGATCAGTTGGGGTTCCACCACTGGGACCCTCACAATCCATAAAACAGAAGTGAATGGGCCCTGAAATGAATGAAGCATAAAAAGAATGTGTGGTCAACACTCCATTCTCTATTGGGTTTGCAAACATTGCCAAATGCTGAGTTCCCAACACAAACCTATAGAAGTAACTAGTAGAGATGAGCTAACCTCGAGCACATTCTTGTCCTTCCGAATACAAACGGGTGGTATTTGATTACCGGTGGCTGAAGAATTTGGATGCAGCCCTAGGGACTCCAGGAAAACATGCCATTAGCCGTATCCCTGTTTTCCAGGAGTCCCTAAAACCGCATTCAACCTCTTCAGCCATCGGTAATCAAATACCACACTCTTGGATTCGGAAGGACCAGAATGTGCTTGAGGTTAGCTCACCTCTAGCTCAACTTATGGAACCCAAGCCTTGAAGCGCTTCTCTAGTAAATAATAAAATTGTGACTGACTGAAGTCACCACTAGGGGGTGCTGACAATGTTTCATGTTTTCCATTTCAGATAGACAACAAAGTTTGCATATCTGCTTGTCTGGAAAGCCTTCCCCTCCCCTTATCTAGTCACTAATCCACTTCATCTTATTAAACATACGTTAATGAAGGAAAATACTCAAGATGCTTCAAGAAAGAGGTTTGTAAGCAGGCTCTGTCCTGCGTCCTAGCCATGCGGGGTACTGACTAAGACTAAGACTGTTGAGGGGACCTGGCAGAGGGCCAGGGCCCAGGTAGAATCACGGTGAAGATCTGAGTTGCATCCTTTCTCCACCAAAGCTCAGCTAAGACTCCTCCTTTACCCAAGGGACTAACTTCCTAACCAGCATGTAAAGTGTGATGTGGTTGGGTGGAAAGAGTGCCACAGAAGAGTGGAAAGGGGAGAGGTGATAGGACAGAAGAAAGGAAAGATCCTACTGGCTAACAGAATCTGGTACATATACATACAATAACCCTTTGAGACACTTCAGCCGTGCATCTTCCATACTTTAGTTATACATTGCAGCGACATCCAGTGGTCATCTTTAGTAATACAGTAGCTGCATAAGACTACACAAAAGTACAGACTTTTACGAAGGGTGTGAAGAGGAGCAACATCCGTAGTGGGACACCACACTGGAACCAGGACTGCAGTCACCGGCTGGAACCACAGGCAGCAGAAACAAGAAACAGCAAACACGGGCAGAAACCATGGGCAGGAACCATGGGTGAGCTGGGGCCACACACTATGGGAAGCATTCAGAGGCTAAAACAGAAATAGACAGGGCAGGTGTACATTTATTGGTGAGGTGATTAGGTGCACAACCAATTAGGGATGTAATGTCCCTTTAAATCCATGACAGCAGGCACATGCACCTTAGGAGGCGGGGATGCGCACACCGGCCGGGAGGACAGTAAGCAGTAATGTGGAGCGGTGAGGCGCCCCAGGGGCCCAAAGAACAAGCAGCGCAGGGCCTGGGCACGTGGGCTCCAGCATCCACAGACAGAAGGGGCAGAGACAGCAGATGTGGCAGCAGCTCAAAGCACGGGACACCACCGCAACCTTAACAGCAGTGGGTACAGGTTTTTTATTGTTTGTTTTTTTGCATCTCATTTACCTCCCATTAAAGGGAGACTATCAGTAAGTTAGAAGCATCTAACCAACTAATATGTCCCCATAGGGCCACTACCTGTAGGTTGCTCATCATCAGTATCTGTCAGTAGGGCAGTCTTGAAGTTTCAGCCTTTAACTTTGCAAGTTATAAATCCCAACATAAAAGTATATTATAAAACTATTTCCAGTGTACACTAATAGGGGCTTTTGCTTCCAGCAGATCTCGTGTACGATAGATTGGGTAACTATAGCACAAAATAATAGGCTTGCGTTAATTTTGTTTAATATCGACTTAAACATAAGGAGAATATTCTTTTTTAGGAAACAAAAAAAATTGAAAAGACCGAAAAAACAACAATTAAAAATAAAAAATACCATGATACAAAAATGTTCTGAGTGTTTTTTAAATTTGTGTCTTTAAAGCCTGCTGATGGCTATAGCACTCCCAGTGCATTCTAGCACAAGCTCCGTAGAGGACCTTAGCTGATCCAAAGCAGGTTAGCAGAAGGAATATTCCCGCCTGGTGATTAAGAGTGAATGGGTGGTAACTTTAAACACTCCTTTTATTCATTAATCTCCAACAGCTAAAGACAAACAAAAAGCAAAATTAATGTGAGTGCAAACGAAGCACTTGTGTCCTGTGGCGATCTACTTGCCCTGCTGAGAGAGAATGAGGCGATCAAAGAAGGGGGCCTGATTGAAGGCTGTGAAATTAGTCCGGCTTCACTAAACTCACAGTTACGTTCCATTACTGGACCCGCTTCAGAGGCAGGTGAGTCACTTAATTAATCTTCCCTACAATTTAAGATGTAATCGGGAACTGGACTAGAAATTTGTAGCAATCCAGCAAACAGGTGCAAGGTGATATTTATAAAGAGATCTTATTCTTCCTTCTACTGCCTAATAGAAGTGATTGGAGAAACAGCAAAAAGATCACATAGACATTTTTCTATGAGTCGCATAAGCTATAAATATTTATTGGAAGATGAACACATTTCATGGGACTAGATTGAGCTTCCGATAACCACTTGACAGCATATTAAGAAGTCTCCGTTCCGTCTTTATCTAGAATTCCGCAAACGCAATCAATAATCTATGGAATATTTATGTGCATATACCCAGATTAAGGCCGGGTTCACACAACGTAAAAATAAGGGCAAAACACGGACGTATTTGGATAAATATGGCCTGAAATAATGATCATGTTCTTATCCAAATACGGACGTATTTTGCCCTTATTTTTACGTTGTGTGAATGATAAAAGTAATGATAACAAGTCTTTCTAATAAGAAAGGCTGGGTTCACACTGCTTTTTTGCAATCCGCTTTTTTTTTTTTTTTTTTAGACGGATGAAAAAAACGGATGCATGTGTGGCTTTGTTGAAAGGGGTGTTGTTGGTCTAATTTGTAGCAATATTTTTAGATGTATTTTTTGCAATTTTTTTTTTTTTTTAATCTAGAAAGTCAGTGTCAGGGGCCAGAGACAGAAACTGCATGCATGAAATTGAGGTTGGCCCATTGCTGCATAAAACAGAGGAGTCTCCTTTTCATATTTCTTTAGAAATCATAGTTTAAAGGGGAATCTGTCAGCTGCAATTCAGGTTCCTAACTGATGACACTGTTAGATAGCTGTCAGGTCAAGGAGACACACGCTAACTTTCATATATTCATCTGTGTTTCCAGAATGTAGAAACAAGCTTTTATTCTATGATAAAAAAAAAGTTAAAGAGGCTTTCCCAAGCCCCTGAATAGCTGCAAGCTGTAATGTCTCCTCTCTCCTCCCTCCCTGCTTGATTGACACTTGGAAGCTGAGTCCCAAGCATGCTCAGGTATGGGAGGGGGAATGAGGAGGTGTTACAGCTGCTGCACCTCCGGAAAGGAATCATGGGGGAGATTTATTAAACATGGTGTAAAGTGAAACTGGCTCAGTTGCCCTTAGCAACCAATCAGATTCCACCTTTGATTCCTCACAGACTCTCTGGAAAATGAAAGGTAGGATCTGATTGGTTTCTAGGGGCAACTGAGCCAGTTTTACTTTACACCATAAATCTCCCCACGTGTGTTCTTTGACCTAACATCTCTGTAACAGTGTCAGCAGTTTGGAACCTGAATTGCAGGTGACAGATTACCTTTAAATACGAGCTGGAAAAGGATAGGAAGTCCAGAAGGCCGTCTCTCCATCAGCTTCTCCCTGCCTGCTAGGGAGGAACTCCGGATAAGAAAAACTTGTTTTCTATTAAAAGTACATTAAAAGTTATATAGATGTGTGTATACAATGTATTACTGTACCTGTCTGGTTCTGCCACACTGGTAGCTGATAGAAATCCAGGAATTCACATTGTCCCCTGCTCCTTCTGTTATCCACCCTTGGGAGACAAATATTCCATGCCTCTGACTCACATTGTGTGTGTTTGCTGAGCACAGGCTGATGATGCAGACAGGGGGCAGGGTGGGATGTCACAGGAGGTGCGACTGGATCCCCCAATCCCCTGAGTGATCCACCATCTCTGAATGGCCAGAACCAGGTGCTGCACAAATTTACTGATTGTGATGGGTGGGTGACTGTGATAATCAGAGAATCAGAGAGAAAGCATTGCATTCTGGGAACTGCTCAACCAGGAATGACAGAAACACAATAGAGAACAAAACTTCCCCCCCCCCCCCCCCCCCCCAAAAAAAAAAAAGGATTTTTGGTAGTTTTAAAACTGGGATAGATAGGTAAGTAATGCGTTATGCTTCTGCAGAAGTTTCATTTTTTGTAACCTCTACCTGGAGTTCCCTTTTAAGTGACAGGTCTCTTCCTATATAAAAATACCAAGAGACCTATCAATCAAGCCTAGCTTGCGAGAAAACAGTCAATGGAGAGCTTTCTGTCTTTTTTTTTTTTTATAGAATTTTCAAAATATAACATTTTAAACAATACAATACACCTGTAATCATATATACCAGGGGTGGGGAACCTTTTCCATGTCGAGGGCCGGTCGGGCATTAATAAAATCATTCGAGGGCCGCATACCGTGTGCGGCAGTTAGTAGCGGGGGTTTGCAGCACCCAGGGCAAGGCAAGGTATTGTTCCCCTAGTGCCCCTGCTATTGTAGTTAACCCCCAGCCATGTCCCTGGTAGCCTAGTTAACCCCCATCAGTCATGTCCCTGGTAGCCTAGTTAACCCCCCCAGCCATGTCCCTGGTAGCCTAGTTATCCCCCCCATCAGTCATGTCCCTGGTGGCCTAGTTAACCCCCATCAGGCCTGTCCCTGGTAGCCTAGTTAACCCCCATTAGTCATGTCCCTGGTGGCCTAGTTAATCCCTCATTCATGTCCCTGGTAGCCTAGTTAACCCCCCCATCAGGCATGTCCCTGGTAGCCTAGTTAACCCCCCATCAGGCCTGTCCCTGGTAGCCTAGTTAACCCCCATTAGTCATGTCCCTGGTGGCCTAGTTAACCCCCAACAGTCATGTCCCTGGTGGCCTAGTTAACCCCCATCAGGCCTGTCCCTGGTAGCCTAGTTAACCCCCCCAGTCATGTCCCTGGTAGCCTAGTTAACCCCCATCAGGCATGTCCCTGGTGGACCAGTTAACCCCCAACAGTCATGTTCCTGGTAGCCTAGTTAACCCCTATCAGGCATGTCCCTGGTGGCCTAGTTATCCCCCCCATCAGGCATGTCCCTGGTAGCCTAGTTAACCCCCAACAGTCATGTCTCTGGTGGACCAGTTAACCCCCAACAGTCATGTCCCTGGTGGACCAGTAAACACCCAACAGTCATGTCCCTGGTGGCCTAGTTATCCCCCCCCCCCAACAGTCATGTCCCTGGTAGCCTAGTTATCCCCCCCCCCATCAGTCATGTCCCTGGTGGACTAGTTAACCCCCATCAGTCATGTCCCTGGTAGCCTAGTTATCCCCCCCATCAGTCATGTCCCTGGTAGCCTATTTAACCCCCAAATAAAAAAAAATAAACATCCCACTCACCTTACCTCCGCTCCCACGCTGCCCAGGTCCTCTTCTCTCCCAGGTCCTCTGTGCCGGTCTTCTCCTGCAGGCGGCGCGCGATGAAATGACGTCATCGCACGCAGCCCGCAGGAGACTGAAGACACGCGCCACTCTGGAGGAGGAAGGAGCCGACACAGACAGCACGGCAGCTGTCACAGACACCGGAGGATGCTGTGTGCGCCGGCTCCTTCCTCCTCCAGAGCAGCGCGTGTCACAGGGGAGCTGCGGGCCGCGGGCCGCATCGGGAGGTCTCAGGGGCCGGATGCGGCCCGCGGGCCGGAGGTTCCCCACCCCTGATATACACCATCAACAAAACATACAATGTAATAAAGAAAAATGGTAGCAGTAAGTGAGGATGACAATGAGCATTAGCATGTAAAACTGAGGTGATATTTATTCAGCAGGTCAGTGCAATTAAAGAGATACCTAATATATATTTTTTTGTTATGGTTTTTTCTCTATGTGAAAACATCTTTTAAATTAAAATTGCGCGCCAGAGAGCCATCATGGAGCTACCCTGTACTTGTTTGAGATGTTTCCTATTAGAATTAGGGTGTCTTAACCTACTGATAGATTCCCTTTAAATAGCAGATCACATGATATAGGATAAAAATGACTTCATTAAAACAAGGATGCCATACTAATAGAGATGAGTGAACCGGGTTCGGGTTCGAGTCGATCCGAACCCGAACGTTCGGCATTTGATTAGCGGTGGCTGCTGAACTTGGATAAAGCTGTAAGGTTGTCTGGAAAACATGGATAAAGCCAATGACTATATTCATGTTTTCCTCATAGCCTTAGGGCTTTATCCAAGTTCAGCAGCGCCCGCTAATCAAATGCCGAAAGTTCGGGTTCGCTCATCTCTACATACTTACTTATGGAGGGGTAGTGTAAACTACCAGACAATTCACAATATTATATATGAAGAGAACACAGTTACAATATGACTTCTTCCCTGTACTAGGACCTATGACTTTTTGCTAGACACTAAATAGCTGATTGTGATAAAAGTATATATAAAATACATTACATAAACTACATCACAACATAAAGTAATAACAGCAGTTTTCCTGTTGCTCTAGATGCGTCTGTTGTAATAGCTTTATTAACCCCTTCTTGCCACCGATCCATGTTCTCTCCCATGCTGTTACACTGATTAGGATGTCACAGTGACAGGCTGATCTTACTAATGTGACAGGGAACTGTAATAATCACTTCATTGTCACCGAACCCACTAAATAAAGTGCTCAATTTGGCTAGTTGTTATGGAAACACATGAAGTAATGATGTCACAGATTTTTTTTTTGGGGGGGGGGGTTGCACATGATCTTTGAATTAATCATATTCATATATATATATATATATATATATATATATATATATATATATATATATACACCTTAGTGCGTCAGTTTGCATCTGAAATACTGCCACCATGTGGTTAGATGACTAGTGCATATATAAATGTGGACCAATAACACTTTTTTTAGTCTTATAGTCCATAGTCAGGGTAGCCTGCCAATATCAGACTGTGCTGACTGCTCTCCAAGTGATTGTGTACAGTGCTGATTCGGCAATATGTCAACCACTGAGAAAACTGTGCAGCTATCCATAGTTGTACAGTCCTTTCCTGCTTGGCACTAATCTATGAGAGGAAGCTGGATGCTACGTGCACATTATATCCAGCTTCCTGCAATACCAGAAAGACCCCCAGGAATGGCATACCTGGTCAGAAGACTCGGGTCCTTCATGGCTCCAGGACCTGCTGTAACATCATCAGCATTTATTCAGTCACAGACTCCCAACTGCTAGAATAGGTGCTGATGGCAGGGACTACTCTGCATTAAAAATGATTGTGAATGTGAAGTGTAGCAGAGTTGTGTATGTGGCTGAGCTGTATGTATGTGTAGCTAAACTGTGTATGTAGATGAAGCTGAGTTTTGTCTCAATTTGTAGCAAAGAGGTGTGTTTATGATGTGCATACTGTAGACATGTGCCTGTGTGGGTATATGATAATGTCATTAACAGAGTTAAAAAAAAATACTGTAATAAAATTCACTCACAGTATACATTTACGCATTGCGACACAGCGCACACAGCGGATTTACTGCAGGAAAATTGGATTTACTGCTACAAATGGAAAAGAATTATAATACACACTATACCCCCTACAATTTATTTCAATATACACTGTGTCCCCTTAATTAATTATAATGTAATGTGCACTAAACCCCTTTATAAGTTATAAGGCACTGTGTACCCTCTAATGAGATAAAATGCATTGTGCCCCCTTAATGAGGTATAATGCCCTGTACCCTCTAATGAGATAAAATGCATGTGCAATGTACTCTGCTCCCTCAGTATTGGTTCCAACCAATATTTAGTTACAGTACCATATATTACAGTATATTACACTATAGTGTACAGTACATTATACACAAGAAACATTTAACAAAACCAGCAATTGTAGTACAGTAGTCACTAATCCTCACTCATTTACAGTATAGAGCCCCCCACCCCAGCTCTGTAACATATATGAGATGGTGGTGCACTAACTGTACAACTACTGTGCTCTATATGCACTCCAGCAGTCTTATACAGCACTGTACTGTATGTGAAGCCTCACCAGTGCTAAACTCACCAGGTACAACCCACCATCCACGCTCGAAGAAACGTTCAGATACCGAGTACTTCAAGACTGGTGCCCGAAAAGTGTTTAAGAGCCGAGCAAGAGTTTGAGAACTAAAGCAAACGCTCCTTGAAAATACTGTTTGAGTTCTGAGCAGTTTGGGAACCAAGGTACCACTGTACAGCTATATACGTTCCTACTGCCGATGCCCCATGTAGTAGTAACGTAACATAAATAAACATTTCTGGGCACAAGGGGTGTGCGGCGCCGCTTCATTGTGATTGGCTCTCGCACGCATTAATATCCCTGGAGCAAAAGGCAATGAGCGGCAGCCAGGGTCATGCAGCAGCATGTCAATAACCCCTTATATGCCTCAATGTATAGCGATTGTGGCGTTTAAGTGGATAAGCACCTGTGACTGACTGATCAGAAACACCGAAACATCAATTGCACTGACAAGTGGAGGAGTTCTCCTTACCTATGCCCTGTTGGATCAGCAATCTTCTGATAGAGTCTGCCCTCAGGCATATTTAACTATTAGGCTATGTTCACACCACGTAAAAGTACGGCCGTTGTTGCCACTGGCAACATAGCTTTATCTTCTGTGGGATCCCGGCCGGAGCGTATACACACCGTATACGCTCCGGCCGGGATCCCGTACGGGGCCGCAAATAACTGACATGTCAGTTTTCTGCAGCCGCAATTCACTGAAGACGAAAGACACTGAAGACTAAAGACCTGTCAGTTCACACAATGAAGCGAGTGGCTCCGGCCGCTTGCTTCATTGTGTGCTGTGGGAGGTTCTGATGCGGGCGCGCGCTGATGCGCCTGCATCAGAACCCTGTGGCCAAAAGATCATCCACAGGGGGAAAGAGGGGAAAAAACACCATGTTTGCTGATTTTTTAAATTATATATCAGGAAAAAATGTATAAAAAGCTGTCCAAGATTTTTTTTATTACCAATATGATAAATGACACCTGCACCAGCCCTGTAGGTAGGAAAATTAAAGCATTATGGCTCTTAGAAGGTGAGGATGAGAGCACTGCTTCATTGTGACCTGGACATCTGTGCATCAATGACCTTCAGTCATAAAGGGGTTAATAATTCTCCCCCCCGTCCTAGACCCCCCCCCCCCCCCCCTCACATGCACCATTGCTATTTTTTTTCAGTGATCAGAAAATTATAACATCAAAATATTGTCAGTCGTCTAAACCAGGTATGTGTCTTATAGTAATAGTTTAGGTTGTGAATAGATCAGCACTATAACTGTATAGCAAAGGAATGGGGCTCCTTCTGAAAAAGGTCAATGTCCTGGGACTATGCCTTTTCTATTACAGTCACCATCCTGGCATGGGCTATTCTGTAGTTTCTCTATATACAGATAATGTTTTTTTTAATAATAATAATGTTTTTATTTATATAGCGCACACAGATTCTGCAGCACTTCACCTATCTGTATGTTTTTTTGGGTGTGGGAGGAAACCCACGCAAACACGGAGAGAACATACAAACTCTTAGCAGATGTTGTCCTTGGTGGGATTTGAACCCGGGACTCCAGTGCTACAAGGCTACAGTGCTAACCACTGAGCCGTGGCCTGTGTCCTTTTACCTGTAATCTGTAGAATGCGGGGGAAAAGTAGGTTTATTTCCCCGCGTGATGACAGGAGAGGGGCAGAAACGTGTCACCTGGGCAGGGAAACACCTGTGACTGTCAGTGCACAGTGCAGGGATGATTCACAGGCAGAGAGAGCACTAACAGGTCTCCCCCTGTCAATCATCCCAACAGAGTGCACTGACAGGCAGAGAGCCAGGACTAGTCATGGACAACTCCCCGCCCAGGTGACTAGTTGCCGCCCCTCTCCTGTCATCACGCGGTGGTGGTGGGGGGGGGGGAATTAACCCCATGTAAAGTTACCGTTGCTGCTGCTGTAAAGCTATGCTGTGATATAGGAAACCATTCGTGCTGTTTGGTTCCCTTTAAATGGGTTATCGCTACTTGAAAAGTTATCCTCCATCCACGGAATGGGAGATAAGCTGATTAGTAGGGGCCAAACATCTTGAATCCCCACGTTCGGTTGGATCCCCACCGTTCACAAGATGGGTTTTAAAATGTCACCCCCAAAAAATGGCGAGCACTTCCGGAGCTTTATTTATTCTCTATGAGCTTCTGAATGTTGCTGGTGGTGCTCCTTTATACCCTACAAATGGCAATACACTGCAAGGCTAGGTTTACACTATGTCGTTACGGACATTATTTGAACAATGGCGGCCGTTGTTTGTCCATGGTGTGAACCTAGCCCAAAACATTAAGATTTACAGTGGGTCATATTTTCATATCCTCAACTCCGGATAGTAAACCGAAAACCTGGATTGAAAAGCAATAAAATAATCGTATTGTACACAATGTTTGTTTAGTCTTATTTATTTTTTGTTTGTTAAAACAACAAGAGACAGGAAATGTTGGGAGTTGTAGTACTGCACTGGTTAGGAATCACCTGCTCTTTTCCTATTAGCGCCAGTACCTGCAGGAGCCGCTAGAGGTCGCCAACTGACAGCAAACCTTCCTCGGGAGCGCGCTAGAGCTCTACGTCCGGGCGCGGTGAATGCTGGGAGGTTTAGGAGCTGCCGGAGATCTGCAGGCGCTGGCCGCCATGTTGAGCGCTTTGTGTAGTTATAAATAAAGATCGGCGGACGTCCGGGCGGTGTATTGGATGGTAGCCTGGACATTTTGAACTTTTCGCTGGAGGTCTCGGATATCGTCTCGGCTGCAAGTTCCTGAAGTCACCTGAGGCGGGAGCCATGAGGGAAATGTTCACGTAAGTTTTGTTGGGAACCGCCGGGTGTTGTGTGTGGACATTGTAGGGTGTAGCTGATCCTCTCCCCAGCTGTGCCCGGGCCCGGGTGTGGGGAGCCGGGGGAGCTCAGCAGCTAGTGTCTGTGGGGACATGCCAGTCACGTGACGGCTTTGATGACACCCTTTAGGTGCTGGTCACTTTTAGGCTTTTATTATTTTATTAGAAAGCAACAAAATGTAAAAGCAGTGGGAACTAAGATGTATAGGCCTGAGTGACGTCATATCTCCTGAGAGACAGTCCCTGAGTGACGTCATATGTCTCCTGAGTGACGTCATATGTCTCCTGAGTGACAGTCCCTGAGTGATGTCATATCTCTCCTGAGTGACAGTCCCTGAGTGATGTCATATCTCTCCTGAGTGATGTCATATCTCTCCTGAGTGATGTCATATCTCTCCTGAGTGATGTCATATCTCTCCTGAGTGATGTCATATCTCTCCTGAGTGACGTCATATCTCTCCTGAGTGACGTCATATCTCTCCTGAGTGACGTCATATCTCTCCTGAGTGACGTCATATCTCTCCTGAGTGACGTCATATCTCTCCTGAGTGACGTCATATCTCTCCTGAGTGACGTCATATCTCTCCTGAGTGACGTCATATCTCTCCTGAGTGACGTCATATCTCCTGAGACACAGTCCCTGAGTGACGTCATATCTCCTGAGACACAGTCCCTGAGTGACGTCATATCTCCTGAGACACAGTCCCTGAGTGACGTCATATCTCCTGAGACACAGTCCCTGAGTGACGTCATATCTCCTGAGACACAGTCCCTGAGTGACGTCATGTCTCTCCTGAGTGACGTCATCACTGCGGCGCAGAGCATTGGCCCAGTGTCTGCGCCTCTCACCCTTGTTCAAGCAGCTTAAGTAAAAAAGTGTGGATTTCAATATAGAAACCATGTTAATTTCCTTAATTCTTATTTTACACAACCTGCGTTCATTAAAGGGAACCTGTCACCCCCCCCCATGCCGGGGTGACAGGCTCCCGACACCCCGTTAGAGCCCCATATACTTACCTAATCCCGCCGGGTCCCGCTTCTGGAGGTGGTCGGGTGACGGAGATCTCAGCCGCTGCAGCCCGGCGCGCGCGCTGAGAGATGAGTCCAACACCCATAGAGAATGACAGGAGAGTCCAGCGCTCCGTCATTCTCTATGGGTGTTGGACTCATCTCTCAGCACGCGCGCCGGGCTGCAGCGGCTGAGATCTCCGTCACCCGACCACCTCCAGAAGCGGGACCCGGCGGGATTAGGTGAGTATATGGGGCTCTAACGGGGGGTCGGGAGCCTGTCACCCCGGCACGGGGGGGTGACAGGTTCCCTTTAAAGAAACGGGCTCTGTTATTCTAGAAAGAGCGCTCCTTTATTTGCCTGTGGTATTGAAGCTTAGATTCATTGAAGTGAATGGAGAAGAGTTGTTGTAATATCACATACATCCAGAGGGGGCGCTCCTAGTGCTATGGAGCTTTCCCCACCACAGGCTGGTGAGGCTGATCACACTGCTGCCTGTCGCCCTGATGAGAAATTTGTGTAAATGGTGTTGTGGATGAGGTAAGTAACTGGGGTACACTGTGACCCCCACCATCCAAGATGGCCTTCTTGAGACTGTTGGTGTAGCTGTGTGTGTGTGTGTGTGTGTGTGTGTGTGTGTGTGTGTGTGTGTGTGTGTATATATATTTATATATATGTGTATATATAGCAGGGTTGTGTAGCGGTGTGTGTGTGTGTGTGTGTATATAGCAGATTTGTGTAGCGGTTGTGTGTGTATATATAGCAGAGTTGTGTAGCGGTGTGTGTGTATATATAGCAGAGTTGTGTAGCGGTGTGTGTGTATATATAGCAGAGTTGTGTAGCGGTGTGTGTGTGTATATATAGCAGAGTTGTGTAGCGGTGTGTGTGTATATATAGCAGAGTTGTGTAGCGGTGTGTGTGTATATATAGCAGAGTTGTGTAGCGGTGTGTGTGTGTATATATAGCAGAGTTGTGTAGCGGTGTGTGTGTATATATAGCAGAGTTGTGTAGCGGTGTGTGTGTATATATAGCAGAGTTGTGTAGCGGTGTGTGTGTATATATAGCAGAGTTGTGTAGCGGTGTGTGTGTATATATAGCAGAGTTGTGTAGCGGTGTGTGTGTATATATAGCAGAGTTGTGTAGCGGTGTGTGTGTATATATAGCAGAGTTGTGTAGCGGTGTGTGTGTATATATAGCAGAGTTGTGTAGCGGTGTGTGTGTATATATAGCAGAGTTGTGTAGCGGTGTGTGTGTATATATAGCAGAGTTGTGTAGCGGTGTGTGTGTATATATAGCAGAGTTGTGTAGCGGTGTGTGTGTGTATATATAGCAGAGTTGTGTAGCGGTGTGTGTGTGTATATATAGCAGAGTTGTGTAGCGGTGTGTGTGTGTATATATAGCAGAGTTGTGTAGCGGTGTGTGTGTGTATATATAGCAGAGTTGTGTAGCGGTGTGTGTGTGTATATATAGCAGAGTTGTGTAGCGGTGTGTGTGTATATATAGCAGAGTTGTGTAGCGGTGTGTGTGTATATATAGCAGAGTTGTGTAGCGGTGTGTGTGTATATATAGCAGAGTTGTGTAGCGGTGTGTGTGTATATATAGCAGAGTTGTGTAGCGGTGTGTGTGTATATATAGCAGAGTTGTGTAGCGGTGTGTGTGTATATATAGCAGAGTTGTGTAGCGGTGTGTGTGTATATATAGCAGAGTTGTGTAGCGGTGTGTGTGTATATATAGCAGAGTTGTGTAGCGGTGTGTGTGTATATATAGCAGAGTTGTGTAGCGGTGTGTGTGTATATATAGCAGAGTTGTGTAGCGGTGTGTGTGTATATATAGCAGAGTTGTGTAGCGGTGTGTGTGTATATATAGCAGAGTTGTGTAGCGGTGTGTGTGTATATATAGCAGAGTTGTGTAGCGGTGTGTGTGTATATATAGCAGAGTTGTGTAGCGGTGTGTGTGTATATATAGCAGAGTTGTGTAGCGGTGTGTGTGTATATATAGCAGAGTTGTGTAGCGGTGTGTGTGTATATATAGCAGAGTTGTGTAGCGGTGTGTGTGTATATATAGCAGAGTTGTGTAGCGGTGTGTGTGTATATATAGCAGAGTTGTGTAGCGGTGTGTGTATATATAGCAGAGTTGTGTAGCGGTGTGTGTATATATAGCAGAGTTGTGTTGCGGTGTGTGTATATAGCAGAGTTGTGTAGCGGTCTATATGTGTGTGTGTGTGTAATATATAGAATATATATAATTAGCAGAGTTGTGTAGCGGTGTGTGTGTATATATAGCAGAGTTGTGTAGCGGTGTGTGTGTATATATAGCAGAGTTGTGTAGCGGTGTGTGTGTATATATAGCAGTTGTGTAGCGGTGTGTGTGTGTATATATAGCAGAGTTGTGTAGCGGTGTGTGTGTGTGTATATATAGCAGAGTTGTGTAGCGGTGTGTGTGTGTATATATAGCAGAGTTGTGTAGCGGTGTGTGTGTGTGTATATATAGCAGAGTTGTGTAGCGGTGTGTGTGTATATATAGCAGAGTTGTGTAGCGGTGTGTGTGTGTATATATAGCAGAGTTGTGTAGCGGTGTGTGTGTGTATATATAGCAGAGTTGTGTAGCGGTGTGTGTGTATATATAGCAGAGTTGTGTTGCGGTGTGTGTATATATAGCAGAGTTGTGTAGCTGTGTGTGTGTGTGTATATATAGCAGAGTTGTGGAGCGGTCTATATATGTGTGTGTGTGTAATATATAGAATATATATAATTAGCAGAGTTGTGTAGTGGTGTGTGTGTATATATAGCAGAGTTGTGTAGCTGTGTGTGTGTGTGTATATATAGCAGAGTTGTGTTGCGGTGTGTGTATATATAGCAGAGTTGTGGAGCAGTGAGTGTGTGTATATATATTGCAGAGTTGTGTAGCGGTGTGTGTATATATAGCAGAGTTAGTTGCGGTGTGTGTATATAGTGTGCAGAGTTGTGATGCTTTGACCCCAGGAGCTATTTATAAAGTGACCAAATGCTTCTATGGCAGAAGGAAGCATCTCATAGCTTGTAATACTGTAGGGATTGTTCACACCAGGCATCTGCAGAGAGGGAGATTTATAGGAAGTCTGGCTCCTCCTGTTAGGGGGCATTCACACGTCCACATATTTGCAGACCTTACGGAGAGGGGAAGGAATGTAATGGATGATGTCAATATCATGGCAGCAGTGGGGAAACGCTTTGAATTGGCGCGGCGATTCGGAGAGAGTTCCCCCACTGCCGGCATGATATTGACACATAATGCCGGGCGGGGAACAAATCCATTACATTCCTTCCCCTGTCGATGCCCCCTAAAAGTAACAGTACAGGTAAGTGTCATCCTGCCCAGTACTTGCTGTACATGTCAATGGGGACTGAGGCTGCTGTGTGTCCTTAGAGCCAGTCATTGCCCTGGTGGAGGGATTAGTGTGGATGGAGAGTTGTAGCTTTGGGAGCCTCTGGACTGGATGGAAAAAACAGTTCACACCAGACTAATGCTGGGACGTCAGATGATTCCACATGAGTCACCCTGAAGACCAGCTGGACCGAGTACATGGTAACTAGGATTGTGTAACCATGGATTGCCTAATATTACACAATTCTCATCATGTTCTTGGATGTTGCTGTATACTCTTTCCAGTATGGGTATTGGCACCTTTTCTGTATCAGCAGATTCCTCAAGTGTGACTTGTAAATACACAAGTTAATCTGTATGATATAGGGGGGATTAAACAGAATTAAACATTTGAACCTTCTCATCATTGCTGACACAGATGTCTACAGCTACTAGCCACACACTAAAGACTGTCTACAGCTAATAGCCACACACATAAAGACAGGGACCTATAGCTACTAGCCACACACATGAAGACTATGTCTATAGCTACTAGCCACACACTAAAGACTGTCTACAGCTAATAGCCACACACGTTAAGACAGGGACCCATAGCTACTAGCCACACACATGAAGACTATGTCTATAGCTACTAGCCACACACTAAAGACTGTCTACAGCTAAGGCCCCGTTCCCACTGAGGAAAGGTAGCGGAATTCCACGACGGAATTGTCCGCCGCGGAATGCCGTTAGCCTCCCGCTCATAATGGGAGTCTAAGGGAGGCGCGCGCTCCTGCTCTGTACGCGCTGAAGAATGAACATGTTCATTCCGCTACCTTTCCTCAGTGGGAACGGGGCCTAATAGCCACACACATGAAGACTATGGGGGAGATTTATCAAAGGGTGTAAAATTTAGACTAGTGCAAACTACCCACAGCAACCAATCACAGCTCAGCTTTAGGCAGTGCTGAAAGGAAAGCTGAGCTGTGATTGGTTGCTGTGGGCAGTTTGCAGCAGTCTAAATTTTACACCCTTTGATAAATCTCCCCCTATGTCTGTAGCTACTAGCCACACACTAAAGACTGTCTACAGCTAATAGCCACACACATGAAGACGTCTATATCTACCAGCCATACTCATGACTGTGTCTACAGCTACTAACTGCTTTAAATGGAAAATCAGGTCTTCCCTATTGTAATTGTGGTTTCTGGGGTCAGGTCCTGCGGCTGTCTAGTAAGAGGCGACCACTAACAGCATGTTTATTACATGGGTCATATTACTGATGGGCCTCTTCTATAACAAACTACCGCACAGGCCCCAATGGGCTCTTTCAGCTGTATGTACCGTATAGTTCATTTTTTTTCCTCTCTTCTTTTGGCAGGAATGGCCATCTGGAGGTCCAGCCTCAAAAACATTATGGCATTACCTCCCCCATTAGTTGGGCTGGTCCCAAAGAGATTGATCACCTCTACACCCAGAAGCTGACTGAAGCCATGAAACCTTTTGGGGTATTTGAAGACGATGAAGAGCTGCGCCACAGGTTGGTCATCTTGCAGTCTGAGTTCTGATCTTAATAGTAAAGGGTTACTGACATATCGGGGATTGTCAGGGGTCTTACCTCTAGACCTCCCCCCAAGCTTCATGAGAATAATGGGACCACTGCGCTTATTCAGCAACATGTTCTTATACAACAACACTATATCGCTTGATTCCAAAGCAACTAAAAAATGTAAGGGATTATCCAGGATAAGGTAGTCGGCTGATATCCTCCAGAAACATTGCCTCTCTTTTTAGTTTGTGTGTGCTACTGCAATTCACGTTCATTGCAGTGTTCCTTCTCCTCTTGGTTTCTGTGTTAGATGAGGGTTAATGGAGAATCTGAGCTTAAAGTGTCACTGTCGTGAAAATTTTTTTTGCAGAAATCTAGTACAGGCGATTTTAAGAAACTTTGTAATTGGGTTTATTATCCGAAAAATGCATTTTTATCATGAAAAAGCAGTTTGAAGCTCTCCCCCCTGTCTTCATTGTTCTCCTATGGAGAGAGCTAAACAAAAGACCAAAACAGGACAACAAAGAGTTAATCTACAAATATCTCACCCCTTATCTTCTTGGACAGTCACCACTGACCTGTCTGAGCTCAGATTACAGCTGTCACCCAGCTCCGTGCCTGTAATCCTCTGTTATCTGCTTTCTGCTGCCGGCTAACTCCCTCCTTCCTCCTCCCCCCTCCCCTCTCCCTAGAACAGACAGGGTACGTCTCCTGCAACAAGTCACAATTTTCAGATTTTTTGGAGTGGATGAAAAAGAGGAAGGAGGGGGGGACCTGGGAAAAGGCTTTTTACATGCAGATAATGGCAGATTTGGCTAATAAACCCAATTACAAAGTTTCTTAAAATCGCCTGGACTATTGATTTCTGCAAAAAAAAAAAAAAATACGACAGTGACTCTTTAAGTAGTCTTGGCCCATGTAAAAGTGTCAGTGATCAGCCAAGGAGCGTGGAAGTGGTCAATCCTTGGCTGATGGCATCTTTGGTGCGGGCGATAAACAGGAGATGTGCAGCCGATGGCAATACTATTAAATGGCTTTGGATTCTATTGGCACTACATACTGCACTGATCTCACTGATGGGTGCTCTTGTGTCTTGGTTTGGCCCCATGTTGGCACTTGTAAAAATCTTGCAGCATCTAGATGTTCCTGGCACAGCCCATAGTAGTCCATTAAAAGTGTGTAATCTGGTGGTCTATGGGCCGTGCCAGGCACATCTCATGCCGCATTCTGGGGAACAGGAGTTGCTGACTTTGTGTGCTTTTTTTTTTCTCCCCCTGCTGAAAATCCCACAACATTCCTAGGCAACAGTAATCCATTGGTTAGATTTTCTCATGCTACATTTGAGAATTTACTCTGCAAAGTTGTCATTTCTATCTTTATGTAACTTTCTTTTCTTTGGTTAAAGGATGTTTGTCCTGGGAAAACTAAATAATTTGGTCAAAGAATGGATTGCTGAACTTGGGGAATGTAAGGTAAGTGCAATTACCATGATAGCATAAACTGACACATGTCAATCAATTGATTCTCAAAGGAGAGAAAACCTTGTACATAAAAGGGAAGCTGTAATTTATATAGCACCAACATATTCTGCAGCACTTTACAATACTGAGTGAGAGTACAAAATAAGACATTATCGAAATTAACATTTAACCAGCAAATCAAATATGAGTGAGGGCCTTGCTTGCAGGGGCTTAGTCTGTGCCACAAGTGTCCTGCTGCCCAAGTCACAGGTGGCATGAAACTGGGGCAACAATATCAAGTTGTACCCTTTTTAATATTGTAGTGTAATATAGATGACCTCTCTCTGGTGTATACTATTAGGCTCCTTGTACACAGGCCAATTATCAGCAGACTGAGACACTCATTGCCAGCGATCAGCCGATAAACGATAAATCTTTACATCTTACATTGTGATTAACATGGTGCAGGCATTTATATTATGGCTGGTCATCCGCACATCTTCCTGTGTCAAAGAGTGTTTGGGGACGACAGTTAATAGACCACACAATTGATCCCCATGAAGACCTAAGGATAAACCGTGTACCCTAAATCGATTCTTCTGTATGCCGTGCAGCAGTTTTTCTTCCAGTAACTTGCATTATAAAAGGGAACCCCATACAATAGTATAGTCAACTATCCTTTTTGTATATGGCAAAATTAAAGTGATGAATTGGAGACACAGCACAGTGGAACCCAGCCTTAGGGTATTAGCTTTTTGTTGTAGGACACTTCTAGTGTCCATTCAGCAGCTTTGTCTAAAATCTAATTTCTGCACCTTTTCTTTAGTAGTAACCTTGGTGTGAGAATTTTCCTTTCTTATTGTATTCCTCTTAGAATCTTCCACCTACTACAATATCTGCAGCTGGAGGAAAAATCTTCACGTTTGGTTCCTATCGACTTGGTGTCCACACTAAAGGTATGTTTTCTCGCTAACGCCTTATTCTGTGGGTGGGGGGTGTCCAAGGAAACTGATGGGTTTTCTTCCTCCTCCAACAGGTGCTGATATTGATGCCCTCTGTGTTGCTCCCAGACATGTTGAGCGAACAGATTTTTTCCAGTCATTTGTTGACAAGCTGAAACTTCAGGATGGGATCAGAAATGTTCGGGTTAGTGGTTAATGTCCATACGTCATTTATAGAAGAGTCTGGTTTTTAGATTTTGGGTTACATTTTTCACAAGTGATACAAAACAGGGGACCTTTATTGCTACACTCTGCAAAACCTGAATTGACTAAAATGTAGAAGCAATATAGGAGCAGTAGTTGGATTCAGTGTTTTATAGGGCAGCGTGGTTTGAGTACAATCTGAAATCAACTTGGTTCCCCAATGCCTTAGGTTTGGGAATTGCTTTCTAAGACTGCATTCACACGTCCCTCATAAGTGTCCGTGGTCATGGATTTGACCATGGACAATTTTAGGAACAATGCAAGTGAATGCAGCAATTCACACGATCCGTGCGGTAACCAGCACCACGAAAAAATAGGACATGTCCTGGTGCAGATCGCGACACGAATCGCCCCCCCACACCCCACTGCAGTACTGGCCGGGATGAACTTCAGACAGTGGCCATTCTGTGACATGGCCTGGTCACAGAATGGCGTGTGAACCCAGCCTAAAAGTGTATTATGAGACCTACTTCTTTTGCACTTGCCCATTATACAATACTGTGAAGTTGTCTCCTAGGCAAAATGTATACACTGCACATAATAATGTATTAGTTTTGTAGTGTTATATATACTATTACTTATACTTATCTGGCTACTTCTTGTTTGTGTTCTCAGGCTGTTGAGGATGCTTTTGTTCCTGTAATAAAGTTTGAATTTATTAATATTGAGGTAAGCCTAAAAAATGCCAACACAAGCTTGCATTTTGCCCTGAAGTAACACTGACCTGTTCACTGCCACTATTGCTTAGCAGCTCAGTTTTATGCCATGGTATTATACCACTGTAGGTACTTTTTGCTTTCTTACTCAAATTCATTTTGCCATGCATGTATCTGCCCTCACCATGCAAATGATGGCATTTGATTCATGCTTTTTGTCTGGTACAGTGGTGCATTGTCTGGTGCAGTCAATGTGAACAGTTATGCTCTAAAGGGGCAGAATATTACGAGGGATATTAAACAGCTTTAACCTATATTTCAATAACCCGTGGACCTAGATTAAAGGAGAAGTCCGGTGAAAATTTTTTTGCCCTATTCCCTCCCCACATAAAAAGTTATATAACATCTCAATATACACTGATTACTGATTACATTCCCTTACCAGAGTTTTCCTGCTGCCTCCAGCCGCCGGAAGTCCACTACTTCCTCTTCTCTTGCCTATGTCACGACGAGTCCCTGGTCCCCTGCAGCTTCATGGGTCGTGACGTGCAGCAGTCAACGTCACGATCCGGGGCGTTCCTGAAGTGTTCTTCTGTGCAGTTGGCACGCCTGTGAGCCTTGGCACGCCCCCAGCCTCATGCATATGCAGACTAGGCAATCAGCACTTCCTCCTTCCTGGACGGGATTTCTGGTCACATGGTTCTCAGGGCAGAGCAAACAGCCCTGAACACCATGTGACTGCTGTGTGCCTAGCCGATGAGTAGAGCTTTTTATTGTGGTGGGCTAAGGTGAGCTAAGGTGGGCAATGCTGTTCCCATCCCCCCTAACATGTACAAATTGCAAAACAATAAAAGTTTTCTTTAGAACCTGGCTTGTCTTGGACTGTTTTCATTACTCCTCGTCTGGCATGCTGCAGTGTGAAAGTTTACTTTGATGCCTGTGTAATCCTCTGTGGAAAGGTAAGCCAAAATGGCTAAAAACATGATATTTTTATAATGTTTGCCTTTTTTTCACTCAGATTATTTATTTATGGGGCACTATAAAAAGATAGCAGCAATGGAAATTCATATACAATAGCAGCTCCCTGTTTCCCTGCTGCTGCAGTGTCAGTGACACTGCTCTTGGTGTTCTATTCACTGCATATACAGGACGATTATACTGACAATAGATCATAATACTGCTGCTCCCTGCTGCTCTTGGTGTTCTATTCACTGCATATACAGGACGATTATACTGACAATAGATCATAATACTGCTGCTCCCTGCTGCTCTTGGTGTTCTATTCACTGCATATAGAGGACGATAATACTGACAATAGATCATAATACTGCTGCTCCCTGCTGCTCTTGGTGTTCTATTCACTGCATATAGAGGACGATAATACTGACAATAGATCATAATACTGATGCTCCCTGCTGCTCTTGGTGTTCTATTCACTGCATATAGAGGACGATAATACTGACAATAGATCATAATACTGATGCTCCTTGCTGCTGCAGTGTCAGTAACACTGCTCTTGGTGTTCTATTCAATGTATATGGATGGTGATAACACTGACACCAATACTGGTGTCAGTATTATTGCCATCCATATATACTGAATATAATACCAAGAGCAGTGTTACTGACACTGCAGCAGCAGGGAGCATCAGTATTATGATCTATTGTCAGTATTATCGTCCTCTATATGCAATGAATAGAACAACAAGAGCAGTGTCACTGACACTGCAGCAGTAGGGAAGCAGGGAGCTGCATTTTTTAGTGATGCTGTTGCCCATCCCCTTGTGTGTACACCATGATATTATTGGCATAGAGATAGATAGATAGATAGGAGATAGATAGATAGATAGATAGATAGATATATAGATAGATAGATAGGAGATAGATAGATAGATAGATAGGAGATAGATAATAGATAGATAGATAGATAGATAGATAGATAGATAGATAGGAGATAGATAGATAGATAGATAGATAGGAGATAGATAGATAGGAGATAGATAGATAGATAGATAGATAGGAGATAGATAGATAGATAGATAGATAGGAGATAGATAGATAGATAGATAGGAGATAGATAGATAGATAGATAGATAGGAGATAGGAGATAGATAGATAGGAGATAGATATAGATAGATAGATAGATAGATAGATAGATAGATAGATAGATAGATAGGAGATAGATATAGATAGATATAGATAGATAGATAGATAGATAGATAGATAGATAGATAGATAGATAGATAGGAGATAGGAGATAGATAGATAGGAGATAGATATAGATAGATAGATAGATAGATAGATAGATAGATAGATAGATAGATAGATAGATAGATAGATAGGAGATAGATAGATAGGAGATAGATATAGATAGATAGATAGATAGATAGATAGGAGATAGATAGATAGATAGATAGATAGGAGATAGATAGATAGGAGATAGATAGATAGATAGATAGATAGATAGATAGATAGATAGATAGATAGATAGATAGATAGATAGATAGATAGATAGATAGATAGATAGATAGATAGATAGGAGATAGATAGATAGGAGATAGAGATAAATAGATAGATAGGAGATAGAGATAGATAGATAGATAGATAGATAGATAGATAGATAGATAGGAGATAGATAGATAGATAGATAATAGATAGATAGATAGATAGGAGATAGGAGATAGATAGATAGATAGATAGATAGATAGATAGATAATAGATAGATAGATAGATAGGAGATAGAGATAGATAGATAGATAGATAGATAGATAGATAGAAGATAGATAGATAGATAGATAGATGTTGCTAGCAAAAGTACAAGTACATATGTATATACACCAGTGCTAGCAACAGCTCAGTGTTGTTGTACTTGCTATTCATATTAGTTTTGTGTTTGCAACCATTCAGTACATTCAGAAATAGAGATTTTGATTGAGGTGGAAGGCAGGTACCAGAACAGGGGTGGGAGGTGAGGTGGATGAAAGCATGACAGGCTTATGCAGGCTCTGCAAACACCTCACTCTGTTCACTCAACAGGAGGAGGGGGGGGTGGGGGGGTGGAGAGAAGAGTGCAGGAGGAGACAGCCTGGCCGGCTGAGGAGACAGTGAAAGATTATCTCCCCCTGCACTCCCCCCTCCCTTCCTCCCGTTATGATCGGTGCACAGAAAGTCAGGCAGGCTGTGCAGACACTGAAAGGACTTCTGTGCACCGATCATAACGGGAGGAAGGGAGGGGGGAGTGCAGGGGGAGATAATCTTTCACTGTCTCCTCAGCCGGCCAGGCTGTCTGTGCAGCGATCATAACGGGAGGAGGGGGGGGTTTACAACAGGGGATGTGAAATCAATACTGTCATGTTTCTACACTATATGTTAGATAGTAAAGGTGCATATCTATGTGCTGTTTTTGGAGTATAATGATTTACTATTTTGCTAAGCTGTTGGTAGAAGATACTTCAGACTTCAGCAACAGGTCCCCTCAGGCCATGCAGACTCCGTACTAGTGATGCTATGCAGGATGAAGGGGCGGGGATATAGGTTAATGAGAGTAATAAGAATATTCAGAAGGTGGGCTGGACAAAGAGCAGAGGGGAGTGTACAGTAGGTGTGGCATTGTAAGAGCCACGAGGAAGAGGAGCTGGGAGCTCAAACAGGAAGTGAAGAGAGACCAGGTGATGATCAGAACAGGTGATGTGGGGGTCAGAGAGAAACCATTTTGGGCTCAAACTGTTACTACATAAAAGTTAGACATGATCCCTTGTTTATTTGAAAATTGTTTTTTTTTTACCAGACCCCGGAATTCTCCTTTAAGATGTGCCTTTTGAATAGAAATGACTGTTAACCTCTTTTTTTTTTTTTTTTTTTTTTTTATTCATTTTGTTCTTTAATAGATCGATTTGGTCTTTGCAAGACTGCCCTTACAATGTATTCCTGATAATTTAGACCTGCGTGATGATTCACGGTTGAGAAGCTTAGACATAAGATGCATAAGAAGCTTAAATGGTAAGTGTGTGGCCTTGCTTCAGAGTTGTCTGTGTTTCTAAGAGGCAAGAAACTCTCCTTTTAAGGTTGTACAGCTGTAATATTATCTCGTTGTCCCAATAATTCATAGATCATTGATTCCCAATCAGCCCTGGAGTTCTTAACCTTATCAGGGGTTTTTTAGTAGAAAGCAGCAGAAAAAGCTGTCGCTTTTGTCTGCTTTTAAATATTTGAGCGTCATGAACAATACGCATGCACAGCTTTTTAAGGTAGTGGTGGGACTGTGAATGTGTGTTGTTTTTTTTTTTTTTTCCCTGTTCAATTTGGGGGGAGGCATGCAGAAGACCTTAGTAAAGCTGCTGCCACAAGGAGGTATAAGCGCTGCATTACAGGGATAAACTGTCCAGGGAGATCACTGACATACATACTAGGTCAATACATTTGGTTTATCTAACCACCTGAAGGTGACGATTTAATAGTCAATTATTGCTGCAGTGTTAAAAAGTTGCTTGTGGTCTCTCTACAGGTTGCAGAGTCACAGATGAAATTTTACATTTAGTACCAAATAAAGAAAATTTCAGGTTGACTTTGAGAGCCATCAAGCTGTGGGCGAAAAGTAAGTATCTAAAGTTATAAGTATCAAAGAAGCTACACATAGAATCCACATAGGTGGATAAACATTTGTGGGCTGTTCTGTGTTTTTTGTTTTTGTCCCCAAAAAAGATTAAAGTAGTAGTGCGGCAGTAAGCAATTATTCACTAAATAACACACATTGCAAAGTTATACAACTTTGTAATGTATGTTATGTTAGTGAATGGCCCCCTTCCCCGTGTTTCCCCCCCAGCCACGCTAGACCCGGAAGTGTAGTGCTCTATACTCGCCTGATTCGTGTCGACCCTCGTCCGCCATCTTGTGACAATGATGTCATCTTCGTGCGGCCGGCCGAACCGATCCGACCGTCCCTAGTGCCGGCCGCCCTCTGCCGCGTCATCAGCTGCTCAACCGCGATTTGGCTGAGCTTAGTTATGCTCAGCAAATTCGCGGCTGAGCAGCCGATGACGCGGCAGAGGGCGGCCGGCACGAGGGACGGTCGGAGCAATTCGGCCGGCCGCCCGAAGATGACAGTGTTACAAGATGGCGGACGAGGGTCGACACGAATCGGGTGAGTATAGAGCACTACACTTCCGGGGTGGGGGGGGGACACGGGGAGGGGGCGAATCACTAACATAACATACATTACAAAGTTATACAACTTTGTAATGTGTGTTATTTAGTGAATAATTGCTTACTGCCGCACTACTACTTTAACATATAACAGTCTGGTTTTTCATAATCTCAAAGTAGTGAGGTGAACTTTTCTTGTACCTCTCTCCTATTCATGAACATTGGAATAAAATGTCTTTACAGTTTTTTAACATATTTTTCATTTGTTGCAAAGTTGCTCAAGCTGTTGGCTAAAATCTCTACTTTTTATAACTTTGTTGCTTTCTGTGACCTGTAGGTGTCACTGTTCTGTAACAGATGCATTTGCTTTTATGAATCTGGGCCACGCTCTAGCTAAAATGGTCTGGGTTTTACCCATACACAATCACAAAAAATAAAGCTGAGCTGTAATTGGTTGCCATGAGCAAAACCTGTCAGCTATAATATATTTGGGCCAATGTCTTAGTTTTTGTGTTTCCCAACCCCCCCCCCCCCCTCCCTTATTGTGATTTTGTAACTTTTTTTTTATTTATTTATTTTTAAGGACGGGGTATTTATTCAAACATGTTGGGCTTTCTCGGCGGTGTTTCATGGGCCATGTTGGTGGCAAGGACTTGTCAGTTGTACCCAAACGCAGTAGCGGCTACGCTTGTGCATAAGTTTTTCCTTGTCTTCTCAAAATGGTGAGTATTACTTTCTGCTAAATGATCATATAGGTGTTGTAATTGTAATGCCTGATGTGCAGAAAACGTTTTATTACAGCAGAGGCTCAGCTTCTCTCTCTCCACAGGGAATGGCCTAACCCAGTATTACTAAAACAACCAGAAGACAGCAACTTAAATCTGCCAGTTTGGGACCCCAGAGTAAGTGAAATACAATCTACAGTTAACTGTATAGTTTGGTAATTTCTACCTAGATCTACAATATCTTTGCGTTTTTGAAGCTTGTAAACCAATACATTTATTCTTTAACTTTGTGTGTATGTTGCAGTAAAATGATAGAATCCAGGGATTTGATCAAATCCAGGGAAATTATGAAATGAACACACTGTTCCATCATTTCCCTAGGGATTTGATCAAATACCTGACCCCTTTCAGGGAAATGATGGAATGAGCGATCAAGGAGTTGCCCGGCTCTGTGTTTGGAGGTGGACAGGGGAGCAGAGGGGCACACCTCCCTGCAGGCATATGGCGACTGGGCCGAAGGCAGACAGCGAACAAAGTGGGACACTACCGGGCAGGCATTCGGCGTTGCGGCGGACAGGGAGCAGAGTAGACAGGCTGGGGGAGCAGGAAGCATGTTGCGGGGTGGACAGGGAGCAAAGCGGCACACCACCCAGCAGGCATGTGGGGGGGGGGGGGCAAATGGGGAGCAGAGCGGACAGGCTGGGGGAGCAGGAGGCGTGTAGCAGGGAAAATGAGCGGACATGCTGGGGGGAGCAGAGAAGCGATACGTTAAGCAAATTCTATGTCGCAGGGGGAAATGATAGTTCATTCCATCATTTCCCTGAAAGGGGTCAGTGATTTGATTAAATCCCTGATTCTATTATTTCACTGATTCCTAGCTTTGCTTTCCCTCTGCACTGATCCTTGAAATGCAGAGTGTAACACATATGGATTTATAGATTGTCATAGCCTTCCATAAATCTGTACAGAGCTTGCTCCAATCGATGTAAAAGCTTGTTCAATTAATTTACGTTTAATTCACCCCTGTCCTCCTATCTCTTCAGGTAAACCCAGCTGACCGGTATCACCTCATGCCTATAATAACGCCAGCATATCCTCAGCAGAACTCTACATACAACGCTTCAACCTCAACGCGCACAATTATGGTAGAAGAATTTCGACAAGGTATGGGCATTGTTTTGCTTTGTTAGCCATTAGTGTAAGTAGAGAGTTTGTAGGTGACATTGCTGGGTACGAATAACTTTAAATTCTACCACTGTTATAATTTGGACATTTGGAGAAAGGTTGTTGGAATGCATATACCGTTGTAAGCATGACGTGTATTTTTCAAGGTCTTGCTGTCACAGATGAAATCCTCCAAGGCAAAGCAGACTGGTCGAAATTGTTTGAACCACCAAACTTTTTTCAGAAGTACAAGTAAGTCAAAAATCTCCTTAAATAAACTTTTTTTTTTTTTCCCCAACTTTTTGAAGTAACAAAAAATTAAATAAAATAGAAAAATATTACAGATATACAAATATTACAAATATATATACAGAAATAAACCCTTTAGATCTGCCAGCTTATTTCAATTTTTTTGGTGTAAACCTTTCACTCTGCCCTGTCTTTTAAACTGCACACTCAAACCCTGACCACCTGCTGCCGCCTTCACCTCTAAAAACATTTCTTGAATCCGCTCTTTTCTCAACTTTTGACTCAATAACGCTGGTACATGCTCTCATAATCTACCGCTTGGACTACTGTAACATCCTCCTCTCTGGCCTTCCATCTGACAACCTTGCTCCTCTCCCATGTATCTTTAATGCCTTATTCTCACGTTCCTTGTTTCACTGATGGTGCGTAGTGGTAGTCACTCTACCCACTCCCCACATGGCAGCATCTCCAATATGATGCTGGGAAACTGTATGAATACGCAAGATGCTGTAATGAAGCAAGGCCTTACGCTGCTGCCCGACTAAACCACTTTTCCTCTCGTTTTGCCTCAGCCTCTCCCAAGACCATCCACAACCTGTCCCCTCCATATATCTCTTACTTGATATCGCCCTACTCGCAACCTTTGATCCTTTAACTATCTATTGTGCTCTCCCTTGCTTGTACCTCACACAACCACCTCCAAGATTTTGCCCGAGCCACCCCCCCATACTCTGGAACTCCCTTCCCCGGCTCTCATCCCCCATCAAGACCTTCAACATTAACCTCAAAACCCATATCTAAACTAGGCTATAACCTATAATCTGCACCACACTTTGACTAGCTGCACTATACCTCGTAGATTTTAAGCTCTCGCGGGCAGGGCCCTCTTACTCCATTTACCTTATTCATGTAATGTATTTTGATCTTGTAACGTTCCTGTTTGTTAACCCCCCCTTTTTTTTTTTTTTTTTTTTTTTTAAATTCCTTCCCTACCTTAATTTTAGACATTATATTGTGTTGACTGCCAGTGCACTCACAGAAGAACATAATCTGGAATGGTAAGTACGTATACAGGCTTTCTGTTCATAAAAGTAAAAATAACTTGCTTGTATTGTAAAACTGGTCTTGGAATAACCTTCAAGGGGTATTTCAGTGGAAGTCCCTTCTGCATTCTGGTTCCTGTGACATGAACTGGTCTCCTCATGTCATAGCTGATTCCTGTTAGACATTGTCTCCACAAGAACTGCACGCTCAGCAAAGCACCGACTGAGGTGGGGAGTTCCTGCAGGGACAACACGTAAACTGAAGCAACCAAGAACAGCAGAGATCGAGAGCCATTGAAATGTCAGCTTTGAGGGATCTGGGCAGGGTGTATTGCTGCCAATACATAGAACCCCTGCTGTTTATTGGCAGGGGTGCCAAACTTGCAGCCCTTCAGCTGTTCCCAAACTAAGATTCCCATCATGCCTGGACACTCAAAGCTTAAGCTGTCCAGCATGATAGGAATTGTAGTTTGCACCAGCTGGGGGCCCCCAGTTTGGCACCTGTGCTTTACAGCACCCGGATTCAATTAGACCTTCACTCTTTGAACTGACTTACTGATATGTGTCCTCCGCCTGCACTAGTGCTATTCCTAGAAGTATCTTGCAAATTAAACACTTCAGAATGCTGCACACTTTGCCTACATAAACCACAAGGAATGTTTTTTTGTTTGTTTTTTTTCTTCTCCCTGTAGGGTTGGCTTAGTTGAATCAAAGATCCGTGTTCTTGTTGGAAACTTGGAGAGGAATGAGTTCATTACACTTGCACATGTAAATCCTCAGTCTTTTCCTGGAGATCGTGATCACTGTAAAGAGTAAGTGCTGCCATGCGGTAGAGTTGTATTCAGCGTTAGCCATGTGACCGGTATTGGTTTATATATATTTAGGAGGTTGGGCTTTATCTGTTTTGTACAGCTGCTTCAGGTTGAGTGCTGCTCAAACATAACAAGAGTCTTTATTGGGCTTTTAAGAAAAAAGTCAACTGGAAAAAGTATGATGTTGCAGATGTCATTTTTAGCTTTACATTTTCTCTTTCAGTGATGAGTTCATGTCAATGTGGTTTCTTGGGATCATTTTTAAAAAAGTGGAGAATGCTGAAAGTGTCAACATTGACCTAACACTTGATATACAGTCTTTCACAGACACAGGTGAGCGTTTCTTCTTCAGTCTGTACAGAAAGTAGGTAAAAAAATATTAGGGATAATGCAGGCCACCCAAATATATATTTTGCGTTCAGCATTGTAAAACCCTCTATATAAATCCTCTACCTAATATATGTTGTCCTGCCTCTCAGTTTACAGACAGGCTAACAATATTAACATGCTGAAAAAGGGAATGAAGATCGAAGCCACTCATGTTAGGAGAAAACAACTCCATCAATATCTTCCTCCAGAAGCTCTACAGAAGAGGAAGAAGGTAAAAGGGATCTTGATTTGTGACCTACTTGCTTCAGGTGCCCATAGACATATTTGTTAATCTTTTGCTCAATCTTTTACAGCAGAGTGTTCCAGAAATTTCCAAATCATCTTCAGGTATTTTATCCAAGCGGTCATCCTTGGATGGTAACTGTCTGGATAGTTCTAGAGATACAGACACTGGGACGCCGTGCGAGTCTCCAACATCTTTTCAGAAAACCTCTAGATCTAACAGTCCGATTCTGCCAGAGGCACCCAGGTGAGATCTCTCCCCCCCACCCCCCCTGCCTATATAACATTCTGCGTTCTAAGTCTGAAATTTCCATTCAGTTCATCACAGTAGGGTTGCTTTGGTAGGAAGTAGAGATGAGCATAACTCGTATATGCTTGAGTCCGATCACTCTGCATTTCAATACCGGTGTTTGAAGTTGGATGCAGCCCTAGGGTGTTTGGGAAGACATGTATTCAGCATATCGCTGTATCCATGTTTTCCAGGCAGCCTTAGGACGTCACCCAACAACTTCAGCCACTGGTAATCAAGTTCCACACAGTCGGACTCGAACATGCGCGAGTTGCACTCCTCTTTAGTGGTAAGCATTTTCCTGCATGCCAGACTGATGAATGGGATACTTGCAGAAATGTCTACAACAATTTTGCTGCATGTGAATTTTTTATTTTTTTTAAATGCCCATTGTATTAGCTTTATAATTTCAGACCATTTTCAGTAGTGTCATGTAGTAAACCTCTTCCTGCAACCTGCTAATTGATTGGGTTGTTACAAAATAATTCCATCTCTGGACATGTTGACAATGTCTAATAAAACCTAAAGAACTTTCTCTATCTGCTTTCTCATATTGTGGTGTCCAAAGTGTCTTGTTGCAGTCAAGGCCCCATGCGTCTGTCTTTTTGTATGGGTGCTGTGTTTATTTTCTCTTAACATTAATCATTTAACATAGGTCATTACATATATTTTAGGAAGCCGGTGACCGACAACACTCCAGCAAATCTGTTCCCTTCTCTCCAGAAACAAGTTAATACAGTTGTGCCTTCAAACACTGCTTGGGGTCAGGCCATTCCAGTTATTGGATCGAGTAAGAGATTACAATTATTTGTTAAATTAATTTAGCTGATTGTGGAGTTTTGTGTGTGTATATTTAGTTCTTTAAAAGATTACGTCGACAAAAAAACTCTTAGTGCCAGAAAGTTTTATGTAGATTTGTAATATACTTTAAAAAAAAAAAAAAAACTCAAGTCTTCCAGTACTTATCAGCTGTTGTATGTTCTGCAGGAAGTGGTGTTTTCTTTCCAGCCTGACACAGTGCTCTCTTCTGCCACCACTGTCCATGACAGGAACTTTGCAGAGCAGGAGAGGTTTTCTATGGAGATTTGCTACTGCTCTTGACCGTTCCTGACTTGAACAGAGGTGGCAGCAGAGAGCACTGTCAGACTGGAAAGAATACACCACTTCCTGTTTGACATACAGCAGCTGATAAGTACTGGAAGACTTGAGATTTTTAAATAGAAGTAAATTGCAAATCTATATAAATTTCTGACACCCGTTGAGTTGAAAAATTTCACCGAAGTACCTCTGTAAATATGTGAGTATCTCTTTTCTTGGTAGATGGTTTTTGTGGCATGCTCATTTATTTATTTTTTTTCCTCTTAAGAATCTGACCTTGCCATCGCAGTGAAAACCCCAAGTCACTCTGGCTGCACAATCCCAACCGTAATAGGGCTTAATGTTGTTGCACCCCTTCCATCGCCACCTAGCTTTCCCGAGGGACCTGAAGATGAATTGGCAAATATAAGCCCTAAAGGTGCGGCAGCGAAGCGGACTCATCCTCCGAGCCTGGAAAATTCTCCGAAGCGAATAAAGGATACAGAAAAGGTTTGAATACACTTATATATTCTAGAGGGTGATATAAGAAGGACTAACAGATGAGCTCATTACAGTACAAAGTAAATCGCGTATTGCCTTTTGAAGGCTGTGCTGCTGTGCCCCGGGTGTCTGGAAAAGCTGGATCTAGTCCTGGGAGAAATTTCCCAGGAGTGGATCCAGCTTTTCTAGGCACCCAGGGTGGAGCAGCAGGGAGTTCAAAAGCAGCCGGCTGATAAGCAGATTGCCGAGCTTTGTTTGTTCTGTAAACTCGCTCATCACTACTAACAAAGAATTCTGATGTATAAAAATAGATTAACTTTTTTTTTTTTATTCTTTTTCAAGAGACTTTTATTAATGAACTGCCGTCTTTAGCTCCTAGGGGCATCTGACTCTGCATTTGTGCAGCCTTCTGTTCCTGAAAAGGAGGAAAGAAGAAAACCTGTGGTAAGCTGGGTATTATAAGGAGTTAGCAGGTTGTTATATACAGTATATCAGGGTCTTCAGCTTGTACAAGGGCTATTGTATACTGTGTGTGTATATGTATATATATATCTATGTGTGTGTGTGTATTTAAAAAAATATATGATTAGTGCTGATATACTATTATGCGTAGGAATGCCAGAGATAATCTAAGAATGACAGGATCTCTTTGTTGCCCCCTTCCCTCTCCATCAACCTCTTATTTTACAGGAAAGAATTATTACTGAAGAAGCTTTGCCCATTCCTACTATTGACCGCACTAGATCACAGGTACTATCCATGAAATCTATATATTCACACTGGTGAAAGTTCCTGTGAATCTTCACAAGGGGTGAATTAAAGGTGCTTCTCTTTTACTTGACTGCTATGTACAGTATTCTCCGTAAAGAAACTCCATGCGGCCTCTTTTATATGTACAGTTTTATCTTCTCTCTATGCATACTTTATTTAATAGGATATCATTTGCACCATTTTTGTTAGTGTTAAAATCCATGTTAAGAGTTTTATCAACCTGATGTTTTAATCTGTTTATAGAGGCTACCCAGTAAAGAGCTACCAGATGCATCTTCTCCTGTGCCAACCAGTAATATTCGGGTCATAAAAAATTCTATCAGGCTAACTCTTAACCGGTAACTACACTACGTAATATGTAAAGCAATAAACTGAGCGCTATTTTGCAGTCCGTTCATCATGTCTGAGTGCAGAAAGCTGTACTAAAATTGTGTACCCTATATTGATGATCACTTTGAGCATGCTCATGGGTGGGTGCCAAAGAGTTGCTGGAGAAAATTCCCAGTTCTTTAAATGCTGTCTGATTCAGTTCAGCCTTGGCAGCGACTTTGCATCCATCAAGATCAATAATATATGTTCCAGGCTTCTGTCCTACTGCCATAAGGTTCAGTCTCCAGCGGAAATCATAGACACTTTCTGTAGATATGTAGAATTATACGGGTTTCTCCTCTATGCTGCATACTGCCATGATATTCTACATCATTTTATACTCCTTTTTAGGGTGTTTCCTTTTTTTTTTTTTTTTTTTTTTTTTTGTGTATAAAATTATAAAAAAAGATATATATAAAAATTGCTTGTGAGGGTTTTCAGCCCTGTAAATGTTTGTCTGTTTTTTGCTTTTTTTTTTTTTTTTTTTTTTCCCCTTCACACTTTTTTTTTTTTGAAAACTAAAATATTTAAAAATGTAAAAAAAAATGTTTTTCGTATTCTGGTTGTAACGAGACTTCCGTGTTCTGTTTTGTATCACAGTCTTTGTCTCCGCATCTGTGATTTGTTTAATCCTGAAAAGTATTGCTTTACCTCATTTATAATATAGGGATAAGTTGATTTTCCTGGACTTGACGCCTGTACAGAGCCTCAGTTTTCTCAGACTTTCTGAAATTTACAGTTCTGCAGTTTTTTTGTTTAATAAAAACTATAGATTCTGAAATGTCTCCCATGGAGACTGGTAACGTACATTTAACATTTATTTTCAAGGTTAGATTTAGGAATGTCCCTAATTTCCCCTAATTTATCAGAGTAAATTGAATAGAACTTTTAAGTACAGTCCACAAATGTTTAGCTGCCTCCAAACTCTGAAGTGCTCTGCTGTGGTTGCTGCTGCCTCTGATGTTGCCTTTTCTTGGTAGCAGCCATTCCTGCAAAATGTGATGCTGACAATGAACGGCCAGTGCAGCTGTTAAACCATCAGTGACAACTAATAAGGCACCACTTTGTGTAGTCACTTATGCTTAACAGGGTTATCCAGTCTTACAAAAACATTGGCACTTTCTTCCAGAGACAGCATGACTGGTCTGTAGTTCAGGTGGGGTTTGCAACTAAGCTCCATTCACTTCACGGAAATGAGTTACAAAACCCCACCCAAACTGGAGACGAGAGGGGCTGTCTCTGGAAGAAAGTGGCCATTTTTGTGTAGTGCTAGATAATCCCTTTAAATGGCCGCCGCATCAACTGAGTAGGGAAATGCCAACATCTATGATCAGCAGCTAACAAACTACTGCTAACAAAAGCCGTCTGTCTTTCTGCAATGAACATTCATTGCCCATTCACAAAAATGGATAATAAGTCTTGAGTTACTGGAACATCGGATGACTAAAGTGCATAATGGAATAAAAAAATAATTAAGTAATGACGTCTCAAAGGGTAATTTCAGAGAGTATTGTTTTTGTTTTAAAAGTAAAAAGAAGGTATACTCTCCCTGATACAGATGTTGTGCTGACGTCTCTTGGTCCCTGCTGATGTGTCACTGGGTGAGGTCACTGCTGCAGCCAGCTATTAGCAAACCTTTCCGTCAGGGACTTGGAAACATTGAAGTGGCAGCTTTGTGGGATTGGGGCTAATGAGTATACTTTATTTCTTATCGATCCCTCGCCTTTTCTCCCTTATTTTGGGCATTTTCTCCCCCCCCCCTTCTCTCCTCAAGAGCCACAGCGCTTTTATTACAGGGCTGGTCGGGTGTGTTGTGTTTTTTGTTTTTTTGTGACATGATCTCTAGTTTTTATTAGTATCATATTTGTGTAGATGAGAATTTTTGATTGCTTTTATTGGGGGAGGGGCTATGTCACATACAAAAAAAAAATCTAAAAAAACTTTTTGGGTCCCTGGGGGACTATTACCGGCAATTATTAGATTGCATATACTGTTTGATGGTATAGCGTAGCATTGATCAGTATTACCAGCAGGCTCTATTAGAGCACCCCTGATCAGACCATACAGAGGTAAGTGTAACTCCTCCAGCAGCCAGGGAAAACTGTCGGGATCCCCCAGTCACAAAGCGGAGATCCTGAATGTACAGTGAGAGGAGCGCAGTTCCTGTCACGAACACCTAAACTACAGCTCGTCATTAATGGTGAGGACCCGGCTGCTCCCTCTCCATGAAGCAACCTCCGCTCCTAAGCTTCTGCACAATATCATGTGCCGGCATGTCATGTTGCGCAAACTGCTGTTCATGACAATTATGCAGCAAGGGGTTAAAGGTCCCCCCCCCCCCCCCCCCCCCCCCCCCCCCCCCCCTTCTTCAATGAAATACCCTTGTATATTCCATTATGTACTGTACAGAAATAAAGTGCTCAAAGCATATAGAGTTTGTATAGTGTGCTGGACGCCATACAAACGCCTCACTGCAGTTGTGAGCTAGAACGGGAAACCCAAGGCCCCTAGTGATCAGAGGGGGCCCCAGTGATCAAGCATTTATTACCTATCCTTGTGGATGGGATGTTTGTTGTAGGAAAAAACACAAGTAAAACATTACATGTGCTGACTGCTGAAGCTAAACGGTGACCAACAAACTCGCGCTAGTTTGTTTGCTACAGTAGATACTTTGGTTTTAAGGCTAGACTCTGCAAGCAATAGAAGTGTCACATTGGTCTACACCACGGGGGTCAAACTCTAGCTGTTGCAGAACAACAATTCCCATCATGCTAAAGCTTTGTCTTTTCAATCATTATGGGAATTATATTTTTGCAACAGCTGGAGGACTACAAGTTTGACCCCCCTGGTCTACACTCTTTTCCTCAGGAAGTATGCATAAGGTTTATACTACATCTTCTTTCAGTGTATTACAGAGCATGCATAGACTGGTACAGGCTGCTTATCATCCACAGTTGTTGTACTGTTACTTGCACTGTTTTGTAACGCTAACTATTTTTGTATGTATCAACTTTTCAGAAATAAAGCAATACTCTCCCCAAGCCTTGTCTTGTCTGTTGTGTTCCAAAGAGTGAAATACAAAATATTTGATTTGTTGCCATCTTTGTGGTCCAGTCATGTGAAGTGGGAAAGACCCAGATGTACCAAACAGGTTTTTTTAGTTTCACATTTACATTTTAGGTGTAAAGAATTCAGCTTGATGCTTTGGGCAGCAATGACTCAGACTACAAGTTGCATCATCTGTCGGTGGTATGGCTGCAGGGCTGTCATCAGACAGCCGTATGACTGGTGTATGACAAGATTACTGGGTACTGTGCTGGACATATCCATAGGAAAATGTCTTCCCATCCTGACTTGGCTTATTCAAGTAGATTTTGGTTGCAGAAGGTGCTTTGTCAGCTAAAACATGGACTATATAAAACCTACAAAATAGAGACAAGAAATCCTATTAAGTAGACCATAAGGGTCATAACTACACAATGGAAAAATGCATGGAGCAAGAGTCATACAATTCATACGATTGTTGCAAAGTTATAGGCTATACATGGCAAGTCGTCACATGCTAAACAATACATCAAAAATAAAGTGCATCACAAAGTATAGGAAAGGTATTGCAGTCCATACATAGAATAGCTTCCATTACAGGTGCATAATGCTAGTCAGACCATAGCTGTATTATGGCTTCTTGGGCTATATTTTGACTAAATTCTTATGTGTATGGCCAAATTAACAAACTTTTTTTTTCCCCCCTCCTGATACCACGTGCCTCAAGATCAGAACCAGCAAATAAAACATTTCACTGTTTCCCATACTCTGTGTTTTGTGCTGCAAAGCTTTATATTCTAGTCATGGCAAATGTCATTAACCAGCCGGGAGTCAGTCTTAAGCTTCGGTGGGTCACCTTGTGATCGGCTTATTTTTACGGGACTCTTAATTTCTATTGTATACTTGGCAAGCCCAACGGTATTGCCACACAACACATCATCCTGTTCAAATGGAATAAGCTCTATGGCCTGATGCTTCTGTGTAAGGTCACCTTTGCTGTATTCTCACAGGCTGGCATTGGGCTTTATTATTGTCATGGAATTGACCTTGCAAATACCCTGTAGAGTAGGCAATCTTAAGACTCCAGAAGTCTGGTATAGTTTCTCCACTAGATGGCAGCATGTCACTGCTTCACACACCAGAGTAACTGCGTAATCTGTTGTTTCAATTGATAGTTGTGCTTTAAGGAAGTGAATACTATACTGAATGCTGCATCTGACATTGGTTGAATAAATTACATAAAAAAACTCATTTTCTTGTTCTTATTCTGTTGTTACATAGCACTTTTTTTTCCCTCTGTTTCCTTCCTGCTTATTTCTCTATTTTTAGTTGCTTTTGCAGCCATAGGTGCCAAACCGGTTTTCTCAGCCTCTAACACTACAGCAAAGTCGTAGACGTAAGTCATACAGGAGGCATAGACTGTTAATAAACATCCATCTTGTACCCTCCCTCTTTTTATGTTAGTGCATCTTGTTGACAAACTTTGCTGCACATCACTTTTTTTTTTCTTTTTTTTTTTTTTTTTTGCAGTAGTCTACAACCACCGTTACTTTCAAAGAAATCTGATGGTTGCATATCTGTCTATGATCACACTTATTTGTGCCTGACAGATTTACCCATACAATGTCCAAAGCCTAAAAATTATTTCCTCCAAGGTGCCAGCATGACCATCATTATGATCTCATTAGAGATCAGCGAAGTTGCTGAAAGTTCTGGTGCACATGAACCCAAACAATTCGGCATTTGAATCCTGCTGCCTGGCTCTATCCATGTTTTTCCAGGTGTCATCCACCTTCTCCAGGTAGCAGGATTCAAATGCAGTGTGTTCAGATTTATGTAAACCCAAATTTTCGGCAAGTTTGTTCATCTCTATCTGTGATCCATCAGCATCTAGTTGGTCAGCGTAGTTAGTTGTATTTCATACAAATGGCCTATGGTTCTCAGCTGCAGGATCTGTTTAGCTCCTATACTCCTTATTCATTATTGCAGCCTCCATTTTTAGGCTGTTATATAATAGTATATAATAGTGAAGGCACGTGGGTCCAGGTGAGGCTTATCCTGTCATCTACACATTGTAAAAGTTGGGCAGTCTTAAAAAAAAAAAAAGTTCTATTTGAATATTGATATTGTCGTCTTTCTGTAGGGGTCTGGTCTGGGTATTTATATAGTTGATGAAGTGACATCATCTTCTGATGAAGAGTGGGAAGTCTCTAGGGTACTTCCCCATGCATAGAATCCATAAGCTTCTCACAAGCAGATATCTACCCTGAGGAACGTGATGATGTTGCCTCCACTTCTAGAAGTCCTAGGGCCTTCACTGTGGAGGAGAATGTGAAACACATGCAACAGGCAGAATGGAGGAAGCTTGATCAGGCTCCCGTCTTTACCGAAAGAGTGGTAGATGCTTGGAACAAACTTACAGATGTGGCTGGCAAATCTACAGTAACAGGGTTTGAACCTGCCTGGTATAAACATATATCTATCCTAAGATAATAAGAAGGGAAATACTAAAAGGGCAGACTAGATGGACCAAGTGGTCTTTTTCTGCTGACAAGATTCAATGTTTCTTTGTGAGAATTCTCTTTTCATCCTCTTGGAACAATTTGCTTTAGCAGCACGTTTAGCCTTAGTGTTTCACCTACTGGACTGACGTATCTCTTGTGGGCATTGCCGCCTTCAAAGACTACCCATACCCCTCTCTTACACCTAACTATGTTATGAACAAGTTATAATTATTGTTCTACATTTGAAATCTTTTTCCCTCTCAATGTTTGTTACCACTATTGCTTGTATAGCACTCTGGAATTAACCCTTTGAGGACCAGGCCCAAAATGACCCAGTGGACCACGCAAATTTTCATTTTTGCGTTTTGTGTTTGTTTTTTTTTGAGGGGGGGGGGTTCTTCTCCCCTTCTAAGAGCTCTAGCACTTTCAGTTTTCTATCTACAGGGCCATGTAAGGGCTTGTTTTTTACAGGAGTAGTTGTACTTTGTAATGGAATCTTTCATTCTACCCTAACATGTATGACAGAACCCCAAAAATATCATTTATGAGCATATAAATTGGTGAAATTGTAAAAAAGAATGGTAACGTTTAGGGGGTTCCTGTGTCTATGTAATGCACTATATGGTAAGTGACATGATGCCATTATTCTATAGGTCAGTCCGAACACAACTGCATGCAGATTTACACAGATTTTCTAATGATATATATATATATATAAAAAAATCTTTTTTTTTTTCTGCAATTAATAAATTGGGCCTATTGTGACACTTATATGTTGTATTTTTTCACCTACAGGGCTGTATGGGGTGGCAAATTGCAAGGCTTAGCTTTCATCTGACTGTCAATCAAGCAAAGAAAGGGTTGGAATGGGGAGTCCCCTTACACTAACAGCTATGTAATGGTGTCAGCAGTATGGAATGTGAATTGCAGATTAGAGATGCACTTTACTTCTCAGTAGACTAGTTGATAGGAACATATTGCATGACAACCTCATAGATTGAAGCTTTTATTCATTCATCCCTTGCTACAACTACAGTCTACAACAACAAACAGCGTCTGCTGTAAACCTGAACACTACATAAATTAAAGCACTAAAGATCCTTGTATAATATGGCAGTTTGTATTAGCAGATTGGGTCACAGTTACTAGTGGGGTACTGCAGGCTGCATATTTATTAATGACCTTGTAGAAAGGCTACAGAGTAGAATCTCTGTTTTGCAGATGACACCTAACTGGGTAAAGAAATTACCACAGAGGAGGATAATATAATATTAGAGGGATTTGGAGAAGCTGGAGGCTTGGGCAGAGAAATGGCAAATAAAGTTCAATGTGGTCTATGCGCTTTGGCCGTAGAAATAATAAATACAGCTATGTCCTAAGTAATAAATCACTGGTCAGGCCACACATAGAATACAGTGTACAGTTTTGGGCACCAGTATATAAGCAGGACACAGCTGAACTAAAGCGGGTGCAGAAGAGGGTGACCAAGGTCATTAGAGGAATGGGTGGATTTCAGGACCAAGGCAGGTTATCAAGCTTGGGCTATTTAGTTTAGTAAAAAATGATGTTTTAGGGCCTATCTGATCACAATGTACAAATATATGAATGGACAGTACAGAGATCTTTGTAGTGTGTTTTTTTTTTTTTTTTCTTTTTTTTAACTCCTGGACCTGTAACCATGACAAGGGGGCATCCTCACCATCCGCACAGACGCGGATTCTTTACTGTAAGATCCGTGAGACAATGAAAAACTCTGCCACGTTATTGTCATGGCTGATTTATAAACCCCTCCCTGCATCAGTCAGTACATTTACGTCCTGCGTCCTGATGTGGGGGGGGGGGGGGGGGTTCAGAGAGGGGTTGCACGACGACCCTGCTCTGAACCACTGCGATCCCGGGTGCTATGTGTAGCCCAGGACCGCGGCTATTAGCAGGTGCGGTCCTCACTAATTATACATTTAATTGCAGCTGTCAAAACTGCAGTAGTACTGAAAGTATACAGTGTTTTTATTTAAAAAAAAAAAATTCCCTCCCCTAATAATAGTTTGAATCATCTCCTTTTCCCATTTTATAAATAAATATATTTGGTATCGCTGCGTGCGTAATTGCTTGAAATCAAATCCATAAAAATTGTAATATGTGATCAAAAAGTCACATATACACAATCAAGGTACCGATAATGGTGCAAAAAAATAACACCTCACACAGCCCCATAGACCAAAGGATTAAAGCGTTATAATGATGGGAATAGAGCAATTTTGAACATTTGGGTTTTTTAAAAAAAAGGTTTTAATTTTTTAAGAGCAGCCAGCTTAAATAAAAGTGATGTGAATTACATATCGTTGTAATTGTACTGACTTGAGGAACATATATGATATGTCAGTTTTACTATAGAACATATTGCGTAAACACGAAAACCCCCAAAAATCAAAACAAATTCCTTTTTTTTTTCCAATTTCACTGCACAAATAATTTTTTATGGTTTCACAGCATACTTTATGGAAAAATTAAGTCTGCCATTGTAAAGTACAATTAGTGGTGCTAAATAGAAGGGCTCCTATGAGTCTATAGGTGAAAAAATGCAGGCGCTATAGAAAAAACGAAAACGCAAAAAATTAAATAAGCCCGGTCCTAAAGGAGGGGTAACCCCTTAAGGACTGGGCTGAAATGGCGTTAAGGACTGAGGCAAGTTTTATAAATATGACTTATGTCACTTTATTGATAACTTGGGAATGCTTTTACCTCTCCTGCTGATTCTAAGATTTTCTCGTGACATATTATATTTTACATTTCTGGTACATTGGAGTCGACACTCATAACAAATCTTTATGGAAAAAAAAAACGTTAAAAAAATTGCATTTTTCCAACTTTGAAACTTTGTACAGAAAATGGTTATGCCACATAAATTATATATTAAATAGCATTAGCAACATGTCTACTTTATGTTGGCAGCATTTATTAAGCTTTCTTTAAATTTTTTTAGACAGTAGAAAGCTTAAAACATTAGCAGCAATTTTCAAAATTTTCTCTAAAATTTCAAAATCTGATTTTTTTAGGGACCTGTTCGGTTTTGAAGTGTATTTGAAGAGACTATATGTTAGAAATTCCCACAAAGCATCCCATTTCAGAAACTGCACCCCCCAAACTGTGCAAAAGCACATCCTGAAAGTTTTTTTTTACCCTGTAGGTGAGTCACAGAAATATGTGGCCCTTTTGTACTATTTGACGCAACCACAAGCCTCAGGTACAAAGGAGCGTCAGTAAATTTTAACGCCTCTATTGTATTTGGTCATTTTTGACAGTATCACTTCAGGTTGGCAGAGGCTCTGGGGTGCCAAAACATAAAAAAACACTCCTAAAGGGAGTTTTAGAAAACTACACCCCTCGAGGAATGTAACAAGGGGTGCGTTGAGCATCTGGACCCCACAGGTGTTTTACAGATTTTCAGATTTTCGTAGGACGAGCCTCCAAAGGGAAGGAGCGCCAATTGGCGTTTGGAAGCTGAATTTCACTGGAATGGATTTTAATGGCTATGTTGCATTTATAAAGCCTCAATACAGCCAAAACAGTGGAAACCTCCCACAAGTGACCCCATTCTGGAAACTACACCCCTCAAGGAATCTAACAAAGGGGGACAGTGAGCATATGGACCCCACTGGTGACTGGCACATATGTAGAACATGTGCTGTGAAAATGAAAAATACAATTTTTTTTTCATTTTCACGGCACAAATATGCCCATCACCAAGGGGTCCATATCCCTGCTGCACCCCTTGTTAGATTCCTTGAGGGTTGTAGTTTCTAGAATGGGGTTGTGAGGGGTTTTCACTGTCTTAGCAGCACAGGGGCTTTGTAAATGCAACATGGCAAGCTTCTAATGGGAATGGGGGCTATACCTACTTAGTTGGGGAAAAGGAACAATTTTTATTTATTTGTGGGTATTAGGCCAATTATAAGGTTGAAAAGGACAGGAGTCCATCAAATTCAACCTGTGTTGATCCAGAGGAAGGCAAAAAACCCTCGTCAGGCAGAAGACAGTAGCCTCATCCCAGGGAAAAGATTCCTTCCTGACTCCATAATGGCGATCAGAATAATCCCTGGAAAACGTGACTCCTGAAATAGGAATAAGGGACAGAATTTAGAAAATGTAGAACTCCAATGACGTGTGGTACGCCTTGAAGCGATCCAGTATGCAGAGGAAGGGGGGACCAGGACTGGTGTTACACTGGAAAATGTTGTCCTTCCTGATCCCCCTTTTACGGCGCATACTGCACTTCTGAAATCCCCCGTTTTCCAGTGGGGGATTTCACCTGAAAAATGTTGCCTTGGTACAATGCGGAATCCTTCATATCCAGAAGTGCTGAGGCCCTCTCCATGGCTGCCGAATATTAGGGTTTTTATTACTGCTTCTTGGAATTCAAGGTATTTCCCCGGGTGGTCGGCACATTGGTACAGCACAAAAGCGTTGTACATTTCTGTTTGGACCAGATATACGGCCACCTTTTTGTACCACGTTCTGGTCTTCCTCGTGGTGTTATATGGTTTGAGGACTTGATCTGAGAGATCAATTCCTCCCATATACTGATTGTAGTCTAGAACACAATCAGGTTTGTGCATCACGTTTGTATGTCGCACAGGGACAGGGGTGGCGCTATTCCTGTGAATTGTGGTCAAAATAAGGACATCAAGTTCGTCCTTATATTTGACCAACAACATATTTTCACAGGCAAAGCCCCTGCTCTCACCCCTTGCCATCAGTTGTTTTACCCGATGACTTGGGAGGCTTCTTTGATTTTTTTCAGATTGTGCTGCAAGCTACAGTAGCTCGGGCAGCAAGGGACCGAAACAGGGGCATACTGGTATAAAAGTTATCAACGTACAGGTGATAACCTTTATCCAGCAGTGGGAAGATCAGTTCCCAAACGATCTTCCCACTAACTCCGAGGATGGGGGGGCATTCTGGGGGCTGGATTTGGGTGTCCCTACCCTCATATACTCTAAGGGGGAGATTTATCAAACATAGTGTAAAGTGGAACTGGCTCATTTGCCCCTAGCAACCAACCAGATTCCACTTCTCATTCCTCGCAGACTGGGTGACTGATCCAGTTTCACTTTACACCATGTTTGATAAATCTTCCCCTAAATGTGTAAGTGTACCCTGAGGTACTCTCACAGAGTTTGTAGAATTTCACGCAATACTGTGATCTCTTATTGGATAGGTACTGGCAGAAATGGAATCTTCCTTTGAAGCTCAGGAGGTACTCATCTACTGAGATGTACTTTGTACAGGCGATCATATGAGGGATCATCTTGCCGGGGGCACCTTGCATTGTCGTTATGGGAGTCTCCTGTCTGGGGGGCAGGATGGGATGACGTGTTTGGGGGGGGGAGCGATATGGGATGACGTGTCTGGGGGGCAGCCCGAGGCGTCCTCCTTGGATGCCTAGGTGGATATTCATCATCCCTGAAGGATGAGGATGAATGGAGGAAAGAAGGATACCCCCTCACTGGCTGTTTTGGTGTCAGAGGCAATAAGAGAGTATGCCTCCTCCGCCAAAAACATCCTGTGGGCCATTTTTATATGGGGTATGTAAATGTGTATTGTAGTGTAGTGTAAAACTTTATTTCAAGTAGTGTAGTGTAATGTAGTTCTTTTTACGTGTTTTTTTAACAGTAAGGGGGGGAACAAATCCTACGCCAAAAAAGGAGTAACTGATAAATGCCGCACTTATGCGTTGTACTTTTTAGCAGACAGTGGCAGTAGGATATATTTTTTTAAAAACCTACGCCTACGTGCTGATCAGCACTCAGCGGCGGTAGGGCGCTTAAAAAAAAAAAAAACACTACCTGCCAACCCTAAAGCTATTGATAAGTGTATTATATACACTAATCAGCCGCTAGGGGGCAGTAGAACAAACCTGGACGAAGATATTGAATGATATTGATATTGATGAATTTTTACGATGGGAGCCGAAGATAGACGACAGGGAAGAAGAGGAAAACGTGGGACCCGGAAGTCATCACTCCAGGCGCGTGGATCAGGTGAGTATGGGCAAATACACCACACACACCTGCTCTGAACACCTCAGCTACCTAGTTGAGGTGTTCAGAGCCAGGTAATACAATTTTTTTTCACACTTATCGCTGTGATCTCGACAGTGGCACCGTGGCCACTTTTACATATAACAGTAATGCCGATTGGTGCTGTCTCGGACAGCACCAATTGCCATTGCTTTCCAGGTCACCGACGAGGAGGCCTGCATGCTTTTCATGAAAAATATTATATTAAAAGTTATGGGCATTAGATTTCATGGGAGAGAACATTGATCCAAGGATTATTCTAATTTTTCTCCCTGTGATGGATCAACACAGTGGGGTTTCTGTAGAGGTTAAACTTGATGGACTTATCTTTTGTTGCTATATACATCTTATAGACAAAACATGCAAGAGACCAAGGCATGCTATGTTAATAATGTTTATTATTTAGTGGGCAGGAATTTCTGTACATTTTTGTACAAAATTAAATGTCATGAGAGATTATATCTTGGCAAATAGAAAAGTTTTTTTGTTACATGTCTTAGAGACTTGTCAAAAGTTTGATCAGACTGAGTCTGGGTGAAGAGAGCTGAGTGTTTCTCCCTGCTCATTCTAGCAATTGGTGGGGAGGCTGCACTGCCACTAACAGACACCATACCTGGAGGTCTTCCTATAAAGCGTCCAATATTTGGTCAAACATTCACCATTCTAAACACAATGTTATAACCTAAAGGAATTCTCCTCATGATAATAGAAGTTTATCCATTCCTTTGTGTTAGTTTGAGGGTGACTATCGGCTGTAGCACCTGCAATGGACCTACCAGATCGGTGTACTGGTAAACTCGGCTGTTTTGAGAGTAAATCTGCACTTTACGGTAAGTGGCCACTGCTTTATATTTTTCTTCTTTGTCTTCACTTATGAACTGTACTTATAGTAGAGCACCACTGAGCAAGGCTTCACAACTCACACTGTCTGCATGCATTTAGGACTTAACCCCTCAGCCCCTGCAGTGCTGAGAGACAGTGCCAAGTATGTAATAGGACCCTTACCTGTCCCACTCCTCCACTGCCCCCAGACGCTGGTAAAGACTGCGCAGGCGTACTGACATGGTAGCATATAAGACGCTATACTGCATCAGGGGAAAAGATGCATGGTAGTGCAGTGAGTACATTATACTTACCTGTAGTACAATAAAATGAATTGAGTTAAAGTACCTGTGAACATTTTTATTAGATTTGTATAGGACTCATTATAAAATAATACAGCTATTGATGCTTTATTGTTTTGCGGGTTTATAATTACATAAAACATTTGCACATGTATATAGGTGTGCACATTTCTTTACCATGTTTGGTTCACACTGATGACTACAAAGAGTCTTCTCAGTCGGCTGTACGCACGAGCTTGGTAGGAGGATGCGTGGTGAAACTGATACATACCTCATGATGTAAGTGAACTTCCTATCATCACTGCCTGTGACACCTGAACTAATGACTTTGCTTTCTCTTGCTCTTTTGTGGTACATAAGAAATAAAACATGAACGCTGCTCCAGTTATTGGATTTAAGAACCATCTTATGTAATATATAATATATTCAAGTGTAAATAATATTCTGATAGAAATTTATGAAAGCTATTACTTGTAGATTATAAGTTGTACAGTCATGGCCAAAAGTTTTGAGAATTACACAAATATATTTCCACGTGATCTGATGGTCTTTATGTGTGTTGGTCAGATGTTTTTATCACATACAGAAATATAATTGCAATCCTATTATGAGTAACAAAAGCTTATATTGACAGTTAGAATGAGTTAATGCAGCAAGTCAATATTTGCAGTGTTGACCCTTCTTCTTCAGGACCTCTGCAATTCTCCCTGGCATGCTCTCAATCAATTTCTGGACCAAATCCTGACTGATAGCAGTCCATTCTTGCACAATCAATGCTTGCATTTTGTCAGAATTTGTTGGTTTTTGTTTGTCCACCCGTCTCTTCATGATTGACCGCAAGTTCTCAATGGGATTAAGTTTCCAGGCCATGGACCCAAAATCTCAGTTTTGTTCCCTGAGCCATTTAGCTATCACCTTTGCTTTAAGGCAAGGTGCTCCATCATGCTGGAAAAGGCATTGTTGATCGCCAAACTGCTCTTGGACGGTTGGGAGAAGTTGCTCTTGGAGGACATTCTGGTACCATTCTTTATTCATGGCTGTGTTTTTAGGCAAGACTGTGAGAGAGCCGATTCCCTTTGCTGAGAAGCAAGCCAACACATGAATGGTTTTAGGATGCTTTACAGTTGGCATGAGACAAGACTGCCGGTCTTCTCCGAATAAGCTGTTTTCCAAATGTCTCAAACAATCGGAAAGGGGATTCATCAGAGAAAATGACTTTACCCCAGTCCTCAGCAGTCCACTCCCTGTACCTTTTGCAGAATATCAGTCTGTCCCTGATGTTTTTTCTGGAGAGAAGTGGCTTCTTTGCTGCCCTCCTTAAGACCAGGCCTTGCTCCAAGATTCCCCTCCTCACAGTGCGTGCAGATGCACTGACACCTGCCTGCTGCCATTCCTGCTGATAGCTCCATCCCGCAGCTGAAACACTTTTAAGAGACGGTCCTGGCACTTGCTGGTCTTTCTTGGGTGCCCTGGAGCCTTTTTGGCAGCAATGGAACCTCTCTACTTGAAGTTCTTGATGATACGATAGATTGTTGAATGAGGGGCAATCTTTCTAGCTGCGATACTCTTCCCTGTTAGGCCGTTTTTGTGCAGTGATGACTGCACGTGTTTCTTTAGAGATAACCATGGTTAACAGAAGAGAAACAATGATCCCAAGCACCAGCCTCCTTTTAAAGTGTCCAGTTGTGTCATTCTTACTTAACCCCTTCCTCCAATATGACGTCCAGGGACGTCATGAAAAGCAGTGCCATTCCGCATCATGACGTCCCTGGACGTCATGCCTTCTCTGCCTCCCCCTACTGTCCCTATATGAGATCTGACAGCAGGAGGAGGCTGTGTCACACAGCCTCCTCCTGCTGCCCCTGCCTGGAGGGGAGCCGCGCTCCCCCCGGGCAATTAACCCTATAGACGCCGCGGTCGTTGCGACCGCAGCGTCTATGGAGAGATCCGCAGGCTCCCTCGTCCATCGGGCAGCAGGAGGAGGCTGTGGCACATTGCCTCTTCCTGCTGCCACTGCCGATGTCCTCTCCAGGCCCCCCGTCCTCCCCGTGCTTCCAGCGCCCCCCCTCCCCCGCCGCCCGGAGCTTAAAGCACCATGCCCCCTACCCGCGCCCGGAGCTTACAGCCCCGCGCCCAGAGCTTACAGCCCCCCGGCGCGCGCCCGGAGCTTGCAGCCCACCATCTCCCCCGGAGCCAGCAACCCCCCGGAGAAGCCCCCCCCGCCGGGAGCTTCCAGCGCTATCCGTCTCCGCCGCCCCCACGCCCGGAGCTTCCAGGCTCCCCCCCCCCAGAGGTGGCCCCCGTCCGGAGCTTCCAGCACCTCCTGGGGGTTACCATAGTAACCCGGACGCTACCCGGTGCGTCTGGGTTACTATGGATAGTAACGATCAGGACCCTGCACTGCAGGGACCTGATCGTTTGAGTGAATGGTCAGTGTGTTACACTGACCACTCATTCAGTATATAATGCAGTACAGCACAGATCAGGTGCTGTACTGCATTATATATATACCTGCAAAAGTAAAAGTAAAAAAAACACACACACACAAATAAATAAATAAATACATACATACATACATAAATTAAATAAATAATTAATTAAAATAAATAAAATATATAAATATACACATTCCCCATCCCCCTTTATAAATGATCCCCTATAAATAAGATACATATGTTTGGTATCATTGCGTCCGTAATGACGCCGTCTATTAACCAGTTACATTATTTAACCCACCTCATTAACGCCATAAAAACAAAATGAAAAACTAATCAAAATAAAAAGTTTTGTTAATCCCGCCCCTAAAAAAATAAAGAAAACAGCTATCAAAACATCACATGTACCCAAAAGGTGTACCACTGAAAACTTTAGCTTATGCCGCAAAAGAAAAATCCCTCACATAAGTCCCTTGGCGAAAAAATTTAAATATTACTGCCCTTACAATATGCAAGACACAAACAGTGTATATAGTATCAATGGCATAAACTATAACAAAAGCTATATATCATGGATATCACTGTAATCGTACCGACCTGACGAAGAAAGATAACATGTCTTATGTGACGTATAGTAAGCGGCAAACAAAAAAATGGTGAAAAAAAGCTGCTAAATTGTGTTTTTTATTCGTACCACCTCATAAAAGATTAATCAAAAAATTATCAGGGTGTCACATGTTCCCCAGAATTGTACTAATGGAAACGTCAACTTGTCTTACGCAAATATTTTGGCACCGCAAGGCCTCTGTGACATGATATACTGGCTAAAAAAAACCTGAAATAAAAAAAGGCCCCAAAATTCCCCAGGTCTCTGTCATGTCTGCAGCCTGTGGTTGAGTCAAGTGACGGACTGCAGCCACATATGGCGGATTTCTAGAAACATTGGAACAAGCAGAATAAATATGGAGTTCCATTTCTCAGTTAGTATTTGCTGTGTTAGAGGAAAAAATGGATTAAAATGGAATATCTGCCCAAAAAATGAAAATTTTAAATTTCCCCTCCAACTTGCTTAAATTTCTGTGAAAAACCTAAAGGGTTAATAAACTTATGAAATGTTACTTTGAATACTTTGAGGGGTGCAGTCTTTACAGTGGAGAGATTTATGGGGGTAACTAACATACAGGCCCCACAAATCCACTTCAGAACTGAACTGGTCCCTAATAAAAATCAGAATTTGAAATTTTCCTGAAAATTTAAAAAATCGCTGCAATATTTCAAAGTCCTCTAACATCCTAACAAGTAAAAGGACGTTCACCAAATGACGGCACCATAAAGTAGACATGTTGTAGATGTTGCAGTAATAATTATTTTATGTGATATGACGATCTTTCTTAGAACAAGAGAATTTTGAATAGAAAGAAATGTCAATTTTTCAAATTTTTGCGCAAATGTTGTGCTTTTTACAAAAAACTACTGAGTGTATCAACAAAAGTATACCACAAACATAAAGAGGAGTATGTCACAAAAAAACAATCTCAGAGTAACCGCAATAGTTAAGAGCATCGCAGAGTTATCACTACATAAAGAGAGACAGGTCAGATTTGAAAAATAGGCCCTGGTCATTAAGGCCAAAACAGGCTGCGGAGGCAAGGGGTTAATCATGACAGATTGATCTTCAGCCCTGTCCTCATCAACACCCACACCTATGTTAATAGAGCAATCAATGAAACGATGTTAGGGTCCATTTACACAGAAAGATTATCTGCCAAAGATAATGGATTAGAAAAGAGGAGAAATCTCTGGCTTTCCTTTATGACCTGATCTCTGTTTATAGTCTGTTCCTGGCTTTGGCTTCAAATCTTTGGCAGGTAATCTTTCTGCGTAAATGGACCCTTAGCTGGTCCTTTAAGGCAGGGCTGCAATGATGTTGAAATGTGTTTTGGGGGATAAAGTTCATTTTCTAGGCAAATATTGACTTTGCAAGTAATTGCTGTTAAGCTGATCACTCTTTATAACATTCTGGAGTATATGCAAATTGCCGTTTTAAAAACTGAAGCAGTAGACTTTGTAAAAATTAATATTTGTATCATTCTCAAAACTTTTGGCCATAACTGTACATTGACCAGAACTATGCACTGCTAAATCATTGTGATGTTAAAGGGGTACTCCAGCGTGGGGGCTATTTTTAGCTCTGGCCGGGGAGGAGGTGGCTGAAAGAAAAGACGTCCACTCACCTCCCTGGTTCCAGCGGCGGCTCCCGCATCGCGACGCTCCGGTGCCCGGTTCCCGGCCGCTTCCGGGTGTCTGATGTGGGCCCGAGATGTAACGTCTCAGGTCCGCTCAGCCACTCAGTGAAGGAGGCGGGATCAACAACAACTATAAAAATTGGATATTGCTAATGTGTCTGTATTATTGTTCCTCTTTTACTATAAAACTAGTGTAAAAACTAAATCGTTCAAAAATTTTCTAAATAATTTTTTGTCTTTCATCCCACAAATCAGGATTATCCAGGGGTTCTCCAGGATTAGATAAAACATAGCTACTTGCTTGAAAAAAAAAACATTGCCACCCCTGTCCACAGTTTGTTTGCTGTAATACAATTCATGTCCCATTCACTTCATTTGAACTAAGGGTACTATTACACGGATTCGGCCGATTATCGCTCCTTGTAATAAATGCACCGATCAGCCGATGACAACGATCATCGGCTGATCGTTGATATAGGTTAGAACTAGAGATGAGCAAACCGGGTCCGGGTTCGAGTCGATCCGAACCCGAACGTTCAGCATTTGATTAGCGGGGGCTGCTGAACTTGGATAAAGCTCTAAGGTTGTCTGGAAAACATGGATACAGCCAATGACTATATCCATGTTTTCCACATAGCCTTAGGGCTTTATCCAACTTCAGCAGCCACTGCAAAACAAATGCCGAAAGCTCGGGTTTGGATCGACTCAAGCATGCTCGAGGTTCGCTCATCTCTAGTTAGAACCTATTTTAGTCGGGCGCCGACCGCGCACCGTGGCGTGTAATAGCGGTGCACGGGCGGCAACTAACGATATACATTACCTATCCACGTTCCAGGCCTGCTCCTCCCGTCCGCTTCTCCCCGGGTCCCGCGTGCGCTCTAGCTTCACAGCGGCCTGTCAGCTGATAGGCCGCTCAGCCAATCACAGGCCGTGGCGGTCCCTGCCAGTGATTGGCTGAGCGGCCTATCAGCTGACAGGCCGCTGTGAAGCTAGTGCGGGGGCGGGGAGAAGCAGATGGCAGGAGCAGCCCTGGAACGTGGATGGGTAATGTATGCCAGTTTAGCAAGGGCTGCAAGGACATCGGTAACGATGTCCTTGCAGCTCTTGTTAAACGATTATCGGGCTGTGTAACATGCCCAGTAAATGAGCGCCGATCTAGCAGATCGGCGCTCTTTTACAGGTATTATTGGGCCCTGCTCGGCCCGTGTAATACCACCCTAAGGGTCCATTTACACAGAGAGATTATCTGACAGATTATCTGCCAAAGATTTGAAGCCAAAACCAGGAATGGATTTGACAAGAGGAAAGATTTTAGGCTGACCTGATCTCTGTTCATGCTCTGTTTCTGACTTTGGCTTCAAATCTTTGGCAGATAATCTGTCAGATAATCTTTCTGTGTAAATGGACCCTAAGGGCCCTATTTCACGGGACGATTATCGTTCAGATTATCGTTAAGTTGTTCGAATCTAAGCGATAATTGTTCGGTTGAATAGCAGTTAACTATTAACGACGGAACGAGAAATCGTTGATCGTTTAATAAGACCTGGACCTATTTTTACCGTTGCTCATTCGCAATTCGTTCGCATTGAATAAGACGACGTTCGGTCGTTCGCAGTAGTGACGAACGCAATAGCGACGACAAGACGACCGCAAGAACGATCATAAGTAACGATTATCGTTCCATGTAAATGGGTAAATGATTTCAGGTCTTTCGCAATAGCGGTCGTTTGGATCGTTTATCGCTAACGATTATGTGAACGATAATCGTCCCATGGAATAGGGCCCTAAGCTGCAAAACCCACACCCAGGCTGAAGACAGGAGAAGTGCTATTTCTGGAAGAAAGAAGCCATGTTTTTCTAAGCCTGGATCTTCTGCAAATGTCTTGATGCTGTATACGGCAGACGTCTTGTGGAGTTCATGCCTCTATAGGTCAGTGCACAGGGAGCCTATACAATATTAGTAAGTGTTAATGTTCTGGTGTATATTTGGTTGTTACAATTTGCTATGAGACCTTTTTCATGCCAGATAACTTATTGATTTATCTATTAATACACCAACCACAATAAATTATCAAATGTCAATAATCAACCTTTCGTTAAAACGGCTATATTCCAGTGGGAGTAAATGTTTGGGCTGCACCGTAGGATACAGTTTGTGCTACTATCTCTGATCTCTAGTGTTATTAGAGCAAGTACAGAATACTTTAAGTTCGCAATGCTGCACAGTTAGTTTGCAAACCTTTCTTAAAGAGACTATGTCAGTGACAGAGTGACAGAGAAGCTGAACAGAATGATGTATCACTTACATTGTCCTGTGCACCTGATCCAGAGATATCCTCCTGAATAACATGGACAATAAGTAGTCTTCTCCATTATGTGCATGAGCCCAGTAGTCCTCAATATTCATGAGAAGCAGAAAAGTCTGCCCACCAGCAGCTGGAGGGCGGGGGTAGGGGTGTGGAAAGAATCCTAGGTGAATTTGGAATTTAGATTTAAGGCTGGGTTCACACTATGTATATTTCAGGCTGTATTTGGTCCTCATGTCAGGTCCTCATAGCAACCAAAACCAGGAGTGGATTGAAAACCCAGAAAGGATATGTTCACACAATGTTGAAATTGAGTGGATGGCCGCCATATAACGGTAAATAACTTCCATTATTTCAATATAACAGCCGTTGTTTTAAAATAACAGCAAATATTTGCAATTAAATGACGGCCATCCACTCAATTACAACATTATGTGAACATAGCCTTTCTGTGTTTTTAATCCACTCCTGGTTTTGGTTGCTATACAGCCTCAAACATACAGCCTCAAATATACGTAGTGTGAACCCAGCCTTAAAGCGTAACTGTCATTTCAGGGTCATTTTTTTTTAAATATTAAATATCAACAGTTCAAGCGATTTTAAGAAACTCTGTAATAGGTTTTATAAACCAAAAGAGTTTCCTTCTGGACTGAAAAAGCAATCTCCCAGCCTCCCCCCTCACTTCAGAAGAAGCAGGATTTCTGTCTCCATTATGTGGCTATGGAGAGGGAAGGGGCTGTTAGGAGTGACTGAGCACGGAGCAGTCCTGCACAGCACAACACCCTGCAATCTTCTCTCAGTAAGTTCATAGATAAGCACTGACCTTTCTGACCCCTGAATCCTGCGGTTTAGGTGCCCAGAGAGTCTAGAAACAGCTGACCTTCATGTCACCTCTTCCTGCTTCCTCATCTCCCTCAGCCCCTCCCCCCTTCATAAGGATAGAATGGAGAGAGCAGAGCCCGTCTTCACTGGCTTCTCTGTAATGAAGATGTGTTTGCCTGATAATGCACAGATAAGAAGTCAGGGGGGAGGCTGGGAGATTGCTTCTTGAGTACAGAAGGAGGCTTTTTTGGCTGATAAAACCTATTACAGAGTTTCTTAAAATCGCTTATACTACTGATTTCTGCAATAAAAAAAAATGACCGCTACGCTTTAAGCCCTAATGGGGACAAGGGACAATGCATGCAGAATTAAGTGCTGCAGAGTTAAATAAAGGAATAATGTTATTAATCCTATACAATGAATGCTGAAAATGCTAATAAAATGCCCAAATTTTTGGTCCTAATTTTTAGTAATCTTACCTTGCAGAACAAAGAATAAAACATAATGAAAAGGTCTCATGTAACACACTATGGCACCAATAAGAACTACTCCTTAACATGCAAATAAGGGTCCTCACTCAACCCCATAGACAGACGTTTACCAGGATGCAAACTATTTTTTAACATTTAATTTTTTTTTTTAAATAACCAAACATAAAAATTATATAATGATGACTGGGCATTGTTGTGAACGTAATGACGTAATATCACAGACTTCTTTTTTTTTTTTACTATGTGGCAAAATATGATTCATTATACTGTAGTTATCAAATGTAGGTTATCATTACAAAGTACAATTTGTCCTGTAACATAACCCATCATTGAGTTCTGTGGATGGAAAAGTAACAAGTTATAACTCCTAGAATGCAGGAAAGAGAAACCTCTCTGCAGTGCAGTGTTGCATGTACTGTACAGCCCTTTATCAACACCAAATGTATTGTACTATCATCTACATGTACTACACTGTCTCTACTTCTGTTACCATTTCTGCACTTTATTCTTCAACTTGTACTGTAATTCCCACAATATATACTTCCATTTACACATATTCTACTGATGTATATCTGTATTACATGCAATGTAATGATGAGCTATCTGTACTCCCCATACTGTATTGCATTCTACCTGTGCTTATCCTTTTCTTGTTGTACTTTACTACTCTCTATCTGAATGGTATTTGCCCTCTACATGTACTACACGTAGTGCGCTGCTCTCCACCTGTACTACATGTATTGTACTGCACTACTCTCTACCTGTGCTACATGTACTGTACTGCTCTCCACCTGTACTTCATGTACTGTACTGCTCTCTACATGTACTACATGTACTCTACTGCTCTCTACCTATACTACATGTGCTGCACTGCTCTACACCTGTACTACATGTACTGCAGTGCTCTGCTGTCTACCTGTGCTACATGTACTGTACTGCTCTCTACCTGTACTGTACTGCTCTCCACCTGTACTACATGTACTGTCCTGCCCTTTACCTGTACTACATTTATTGTACTGCCCTCTACATGTACTACATGCCTGTACTGCCCTATGCCTGTGCTATATGTACTGTACTGCGCTGTACATGTGCTACATGTACTGTACTGCTCTGTACCTGTGCTATATGTACTGTACTGCTCTGTACCTGTGCTACATGTACTGTCCTGCTCTGTACCTGTTCTACATGTACTGTACTGCCCTTTACCTGTACTACATTTATTGTACTGCCCTCTACCTCTTCTACACGTACTGTACTGCTCTGTACCTCTGCTACATGTACTGTACTGCTCTGTACCTGTACTGCATGTACTGTACTGCCCTCTACCTGAACTACATGTACTGTACTGCCCTTAACCTGTACTACATTAATTGTACTGCCCTCTACATGTACTACATGCCTGTACTGCTCTATACCTGTGCTACATGTACTGTACTGCTCAGTACCTGTGCTACATGTACTGTACTGCTCTGTACCTGTGCTACATGTACTGTACTGCTCTGTACCTGTGCTACATGTACTGTACTGCTCTGTACCTGTGATACATGTACTGTACTGCTCTGTACCTGTGATACATGTACTGTACTGCTCTGTGCCTGTGCTACATGTACTGTACTGCTCTGTACCTGTTTTACATGTACTGTACTGCTCATTACCTGTACTAAATACCTATGCAAAGGAACTTCACCACACAAGGGCCCTATTACATGGAGCGATAATCTGACAAATCAAGTGTAGCCTATGGGAAAAACACACAGAACCCCAAAAATGCGATAAAAACATGAAAAAAAAACAGAACATTACATCATAAGACTTTTCCATGTTTTGTTCTAAAGAATCAATGAAAATATAAACAAAAATGTGTTAAATTACTGTGCCGGACTCCAGTCCAACACTTAATGCTCGGTGAGTGGGGAACACTGGCGTCTGATCTTGCAGTTGGCATGTTGGAACAGAAACTTGTGCTCCAGTATCAGGGGCTTTGGGTTCGGTAATCACCCAGGGACTTTTGACCACAAGCATATTGCCCGTTCAATGTTTTCTTTTGTTGCGCCACTTGCTGTATGTGGTGGTACAAAGAAACAGGAAATTTGTTTGTTTGTGAAAGTCTAGGATAAGTGTACCTGCCATTAAAAAAGAAAAAAACTTTTAACATGCCATGTTTGGGTGATGAGACCTTCACCGTTTGCAAAGAATGAGCGGGGAGAAGAGCTCGGCTAGGTGCTTGTTCTCCCCACTGCAGGAAAAGGGAACTATAGAGTTTGTTCTAGTGATCAGTGAGGGTCTCGGCACACAGACCCCAGCAAATCGAAACTTTTGACCCATCTCAATGACGTCAGCTGTTTATTTGAATGACTGCGACACTCAGCATTTCATGTCAATTTGACCTGGAGGATCAGAACCAGATCCACCTATTGTATGCTGCCAATATATGAACATGTCCCTACATTACCCCATGGGCTGAAAGTGTCCTCTGTGCACCCAACAATATTCCTAATAAACTAGCAGGTGACAGGGGGTAACTTGAATAGGCTGATTCTTATAGTAAATTCCATATGCCCCTGAATGAACATTTATTAGCTACATGTAAAAGTTAAAGGGGTTATCCAGCGCTACAACAACATGGCCACTTTTCCCCCTATTGTTGTCCCCAGTTCAGGTGCAGTTTGCAATTAAGCTCCATTTACTTTACTTTAATGGAACTGAGTTTCAAAACACCACCCAATCTGGAGACAACAGTAGGGGGAAAGTGGCCATGTTTTTGTAGCGCTGGATAACCCCTTTAAGGAAAGGCACACTTACCTGACCCAGACTCTTAAAATTATCAGACCCCAGACCAAACCCCTAAATTATTAGGTCTTAGAACAAACCCCTACGTCTTTAGATCCCTGACCCCTAAATAATCAGAGCCCAGGTCTGATCAGGCTGTCTTTCATAGTTTGTGTAGTACCTATTTATGTTAATGGGAGTAACGCAAACCATGTAGCTCCACTAGCTTTGCTGTTTCCATAATTCCTGAGTTATAAAAGCAGTCTAGATAGGGGTGCAACTCCTATTTACCTGTATTGGAACTATAAAAATGGCACACAACTGCTCGTTTATAAGCTATTAATGTCCACATGAAAATAACCCTTTAATGCCCAGAGCAGCACCAAATTCCCGTAGAAAACCTTTCCTGCTCGGAACAGTTCTTGTCTTGGACAGAGGTGGCAGCAGAGAGCACTCTGTCAGACTTAAGGCCCTATTCCACGGAATGATTATCGGCTGCTACGGACGATAATCGTCCCGTGGAATAGAGTGCAACGATCAGCCGAAATCGTTCATGTCGGCTGATCGTTGCAGTCGCTTGTTTTTCAACATGTTGAAAAACAAGCGACTGATACAGCAACGATCTTCTGCCGTCGCTCCGTGGAATAGGAGCATCGGCAGCAGACGCTGCTGTATCCTATGGGCTGCCCGGACGATCAGCGATCACCTGGGCAGCCCCCCCCCCCCGCAGCTCCCCGCCGCCCCTCCCGCACTCACCAGCTCGCTGCAGCCGCGTTGAATAGCGGTGGCAGCGAGCGGGGAACGAGGAGCAAACGAGCACTGAGAGTGAGCTCGTTTGCTTCTCTAGACGGCCCGTGGAATAGGGGCATAAGAGTACGTGCACACTATGGAATCCTAGAGGAAAACCTGTTGTGGATTGTGCAGCTTGCACACGTTCGCGGACTCTGGTGATTCGCACATTTCAACCCGTGCAATAGGCTCCATTCTATGCTCGGGTGCATTTTGCCTTCCGTCCAAAGAATGAACCTGTTTATTCTTTGGATGGACGGCAGAATCTGCCCATACATTGAATGGGGTCTATGGCACAGGCAGAAATGCGTGTGGCCGCCAGAATCTGCGAGCGTGTGCAAGCTGTGCAACCCACGACTGGTCAGGATTCCGTAATGTACACATACCCTAAAAAAAAGAAAACACCACTTCCTGCCGGACAATACAGCAGCTGATAAGTATGGGAAGACTTGAGATTTTTAAATAAAAGGAAATTACAAATCTATATAACTTTCTGATACCAGTTGATTTGAAAGAAAAAGATTTTCACTGGAGTGCCCCTTTAATGTTTAGCTGAAAGTCAACTCTGTTCAGCTGCATGGGGTTAATTTTCAACCATAGAAATTTCTGCAACAAAATAGTCTAGGGTAGTCCAAGCAGAAGCTTGCCCTCCCTACCTTCTAGACCAGGGATGGGGAACCTTCGGCCCTCCGGCTGTTGCAAAACTACAATTCCCATCATGCCTGGACAGCCTTCGGCTGTCCAGACATGATGGGGATTGTAGTTTTCCAACAGCTGTAGGGCCGAAGGTTCCCCATCCCTGGTCTAGACAGTAAGGAATGAATGATGGTTGCCTATCTGTGCCAACAAATAAGGAAGAATTAAAAAAAAAAAAAAAAAAAAAAACTCTGTAAACCTCCCAGGAAAATATGATCTCTTTCTGTGTATAACGTCCCTATATCTGCCGCTAGTAGATATGGCAGTGAATTTTTATGCAGTTGTACCTTTAATTACAGATTATATTTTATAATTTTACTCTTATTCAGAACATGTAATAAGCATAAATCTAGACCTTGTTATATGGTCAGATGCACTTTATAAAAGATTATGTGGTTAGAACACAGTGGCGGTGATATTTAATGGGTTTACACTAAAATCCTTCAATCTAGAGTGAAACTTGAAATTTGGTTGATTCTGGTTTATACCTTACTTAGGTGTTTGATGGCAATTTCTGGGATCAGGTCTGGGGGTGTACGGTACACCAGTGACCACTGTACCTCACAGACGTCACTGCGTGTGTCACTACAGCCCCTTCCAGACACCCAGCACTAGAGAGCGATAGTAGATAGAAGGGGGCTGTTGAGTACAAGATGTGTGATGTCAGTCGTGGGAAGAAAGCAGGGACTTTCCATTGATGTCGTAGTACTCACACCCAGCAGCTGGCTCCTCCTATACGGGTACTAATAGCTTCATCTGCACATTGCTCAATGCCTAACACTGCCCTGAGCAAAAGAAGTTGTTTGCTGGAAAAGAAAGAAAAAACAAAAAACTTTCTGTGTTCTGTACAGCTACAAGGGTGCTTAGTGGGATCACCTATGGGTCTGGAGCACTGGTGAACCCTATCCATAAGTGCTGGTCATTGGACTATAACAGGAGAACTTTATACAGAGCTGTCACAGGAGCAACTACACTTTTTTACTTTAGGTTTTCTAGGACAAGCATCCAGTAAAAGTGAAAAAGTGATCCACCATGGCAGGTAAGTGACTGACATGTATTAGGAAGCGCCAAACCGGAATAAAAGTGCAAATATAAAGATGCACCTAGTAAACTGACAAAGGTGAGAAAAGTAGCAAGTATAGAGAGTAAAACTATATAAAAGTATAGAGAGAATAACTATATAAAAGTATAGAGTATAACTATATAAAAGTATAGAGTGTATAACTATATAAAAGTAGAGAGTACTACTATATAGAAGTATAGAGAGTACAACTATATAAAACTATAGAGAGTACAACTATATAAAAGTATAGAGAGGAAGACAATGTATAGCATTAGCTCCACTTTAAATCAGTGAGTGCTATCATATAGTATATGACCAACTATGTCTATTACTTCCTTTTATTTTTTATCTGTTTTATGTTGCAAAATTTCTTGACCTATATGTGAATTTATATTGTAAGGTGCAAAAGTTTATGTTGTGCATGTGTCATTCTGTATCTCAAATGATTTTATTATAACCGTAGCCTGTAAACCTTTTCGGTTTGAGAGAAGCTAAAAAATGAATTCACCAAAACTCAGAAAAAAAGGAGAAGTTCTTTGTTCTCGGTATGTGTCACGAGAAAGGAACCAGCCACTTCTCCATATTGTAGGGACTGTGAATCAGGCTGGACATTCCTGTGATCAGGATCAGTATCGCTGTCATGGTCATTTTATAAAGTCGCTTTTCTTAGGCAAATAATAGGATAGATGAGAAAGTCATGGATGATATTGTCAGAGGGTTGTCCGGTGTTTAACTCTCACACAGATGAAGGCGAGGGGGAATATTTTATTTGGGGCAGTGTTTACCTGCTTAGCAGGTGACACACCTGTATCTGAGGTAATGTGATTATTACGGTGACAAATCTAGCTCTGCTACACCTGTGATTTTACAGAGTGCTACAAGATCTATTTTAACCATTGGCAGCTACAGAGTGACAGCTACAGCCCAGACAATTGCTTATAACTCATTGTATTGCTTTACAGCAGGGACGGGGAACCTTCGACCCTCCAGCTGTTGCAAAACTACAATTCCCATCATGCCTGGACAGCCAAAGCTATCCCTTTGGCTGTCCAGGCATGATGAGAATTGTAGTTTTGCAACAGCTGGAGGGCCGAAGGTTCCCCGTCCCTGCTTTACAGCTTTAACTCCATAGTTAGAAACAAAAAGCTGCAGTGTAATGCTAAGGCTTTTTCGGAGTCACTTTGAAAGTTATGAACACTAGGGGGCAGAGAACTATTTCATGTATAGATGTAGCAGAGCTGAAATTTACTCTGTGTTACTGTATGTAGGACTCTGTGTGTCACTAGATGGAATGCAAGGTTGTATAAATTAACAAAAAATCACACATAACATTATATAAAAATTATTAAAAAGTATAAAATTTATTAGGTATATAGCATCAGTAAAATTATGATAACCTGTACATTATAGTCATCCACTTAATATGGGGAAACTACTATGCAAATAGTACATAGAGTTAAAGTTATAGGTGTAAATTCTACTTGAAAAAAAAAAGAAAGTAAAATGTATAAGAAAAAGTAATGACGTGACATGGGTGAAAAAATTGTCTCTGTCCGGAGGGCCAAAATCTGCTCCAGCTATAAGGGGTAAACCATGGGGGAGATTTATCAAACATGGTGTAAAGTGAAACTGGCTCAGTTGCCCCTAGCAACCAATCAGATTCCACCTTTCATTCCTCAAAGACTCTTTAGAAAATGAAAGGTGGAATCTGATTGGTTGCTAGGGGCAACTAAGCCAGTTTCACTTTACACCATGGTTGATAAATCTCCCCCCATGTGTGTTTTCTTAATTCTTATACCTTCAATTCTCTCTAGTTTTCTTCATTATTTTTTATTGCCTTGTATTCTGTGCTCTTATATCGCGAAACAAAGCCATCTTTGGATCAGAATTTAAAAAAGCGCTGCGGAATCTGTTGGCGCTATACAAATAAAATTTAAGGGGTTGTCTCTTGAGCACAACCACTTTTTTCAATGACCACGGGTCCTTCAATGATCCTCTGATGATCTAGCTAATACTATATAATGTAGTAAATTAAATACTGTCTGTAACAATGAATGGCAGACCATGTCATAGATAAACAGGCCAAGTGCTCCAGATTGGGTCTTCATGACTATATAGAAAGACCTAGATATCACAATGAGAAGTTGCTTATTCAAACAGTGTCGGACTGGCCCACCAGAGGACCGTAGGATCCTATAGTGGACCCCCAGCTTTATAACCTGCACTAACACTGACTGACATGTCGTTTCTCACTGGTTCTTCATTGGTGGGCCCCCGGAATCATTTCCTCTGGTGGGCCCCAGATACTCCAGTCCCACACTGCATTCAAATATCCAATAAAATATAATATATATAGTAAGCCATAGAAACGTAACTTCTTTATAATAGATCTAATAATACATGAAGGGATGATGACTGCTCCTGTTGGTGCTTTGATGTTCCCTTCTGAGCTATGTGCTATGCAGAGATTAGCCAGGGGAATTTTGCCAGGTAAGTCTGCTACTTCCTGGTTTGTTTAAATATAGTTACATCAGTGTATATGATATTATCACAAGTATATAGTGTATGATTTGATTTTATGGGTCTGGCTGCTTACTCCTGGCACCTGCCATAAGGGACTGTTCACATTAGGTTTTTAATTCATTGTTTAGGATGTACTCACAACATCCATGCTAAACATGTCCATAATGCTCTTTTGGCAGATGGAGGTCTAATGTGTGTGCTAACCAGTGTACGTATTCTAAAGCTTTGGCTATCCAGGCATGATGGGAATTGTAGTTTTGTAACAGCAGGGGGGGCACAAGTTTGACACCACTGTGTTTGAGATATATTGTATGTTGGGAGGCCTAGAAACATATATGTCCAACATAGGCAGCTGATAATGGGTCAACTGAACCACACTAAATTTAGTCAAGCAAGATCTATTTGAGGCTGGAAGGCATAGGCAACATTTAAGGGATTATCCAACGCTACAAAAACATGGCCACTTTCTTTCAAAGACAGCACCACTCTTGTCTCCAATTCTAGTGTGGTTTGCAATTAAGCTCCATTCACTTCAATGGAACTAAGTTGTAAAACCTGCAGCCAAACTGGAGACAAGAGTGGTGTTGTCTTTGGAAGAAAGTAGCCATGTTTTTGTAGCGCTGAATCACCCCTTTAACCCCTTAGCGACCCATGACGTATCTGACATGTGCAGCCGGGGAGCGCCTCTATTAGCCGGCGCGGGTCCCGTTGCTGTGCCGGCTAATTAAGCCTCTAAGTGCAGCTGTCAAACCTGACAGCTGCACTTAGCGGCTTTGATCCACATGTCCCTGGTGTCTAGTGGGACGGATCTCCTCCCCGCGATGCGATTTCGGGGGGGAGATCCGTTCTTCTGCCCATGCCGGGCCTCAGCATCGGAATGACGCTGATCCTGGCACGGCAATAGATTGCTATGGCCTGCAGCAGGCCATAGCAATCTATCACCGATCTGATGGATCTTTGCTGTGAATATACACAGCATTGATCTCTATGAGAAATCAGTGCTGTCTATATACAAGTCCCCCAGGGGGGCTTCTAGTTAAAGTAAAAATAAAAGTAAAAATGTTTTTTTATTAATAAAAAAATCCCCTCCCCCATTAAAAGTCCAAATCAGCCCCTTTTCCCATTTTATGAATATAAATAAACAAATAAACATATTTAGTATCGCCGCGCGCGTAATCGCCAGAACTATTAATTAATCCCATTCCTGATCTCGCACGGTAAACGGCGTCAGCGCAAAATAATTCCAAAGTGCAAAATTGTGCATTTTTGGTTGCATCAAATCCAGAAAAAATGGAATAAAAAGTGATCAAAAAGTTGTATATGCGCAATCAAGGTACCGATAGAAAGAACGCATCATGGCGCAAAAAATAACACCTCAAACAGCCCCATAGACCAAAGGATAAAAGCGTTATAAGCATGGGAATAGATCGATTTTAAGGAACATATATTTGTTAACAATGGTTTGAATTTTTTACAAGCCATCAGATAATATAAAAGTTATACATGTTATATATCGTTGTAATCGTAACGACTTGAGGAACATGCAGAACAAGTCAGTTTTACCATAGGGCGAACGGCGTAAATGCAAAACTCCCCGAAATCAAAACAAATTCCTTTTTTTTTTTCAATTTGACAGCGCAAATGATTTTTTTCCGGTTTCGCAGCACGTTATGGAAAAATAATGCCTGTCATTGCAAAGTACAATTGGTTTCGCAAAAAATAAGCGCTCATATACGTCTCTAGGTGAAAAAATGCAAGCGCTATGGACTTTTAAACATAAAGTGAAAAAAGCAAAAGTGCAAAAACGAAAATTGGCTTTGACCTTAAGGGGTTAAGGCCATGCCTTGCAGCTAAAATATACTACTATGCAAGTGATTAACGCAGATAAAGGTTCAGAATAACAAGACAGGAGAAATAAGGCTTAGTATGAAGAATGAATTGTTGAAAGATGCAGAAAAAACTTTTGTGTTTGTACATGAACCAGGAAATCAATGTTCGGCATGGAAGGGCGTGCTTAGTGAATAGCTAGCGTGCGGTTCAGGGAGGGTAGACTTAGGGCTGCACAGGAAGCTTTGCAGTGCTGTGGCAGCATTGTTGCCATCTTATATTTTTACTAGAACTTCAAGACTTTTTCTTTGTGATTTATGTATGTTGCAGTAATATACCGAAAGAGTAGTAACACGTTGTAACTAGCTTCCTGTTGCTTTAGGGGAAGGTTCAACAACAGTACATGGGTGTGAGCACGCCTGGGATATCCTAGAATAAGGTCATAATATGCTTATTGAATACTGTGCCCAAAGCCAGCTATGTGCTGAATTATTGCACATGGAGGGGGAGATTTATCAAACATGGTTTAAAGTAAAACTGGCTCAGTTGCCCCTAGCAACCAATCAGATTCCACCTTTCATTTTCAAAAGAGTCTGTGAGGAATGAAAGATGGAATCTGATTGGTTGCTAGGGGCAACTGAGCCAGTTTCACTTTACACCATGTTAGATAAATCTCCCCCCTAGAGTGCCTATAGGTTCATAATACAGTCACATATCATTCTTTTTACATACCATAAGGAAAAAGGAGTCAAACTCTCAGACCTCCAGCTGTTGCAAAACTACGATTCCCATCATGCCTCTATGCTCCGGAGAGTGTTGCTTTAAGACTCACGGATCCAGCTGTTGCAAAACTACAATTCCCATCATGCCTGGACACCCAAAACTAAAGCTTTGGCAGTCCAGGCATGATGGGAAATGTAGTTTTGCAAAAACTGGAGGGTCGAGAGTTTGATAACCTTGCTTTAATACATCACACGACTTAGGAGGAAGGTATTTCACTGTACACACCTCTCATTCCAAATGTGTGACCTTATGCAAAAGTTATTAAATAGGTAAATGGATAAGAGACAAGGCCGTCATTTCTCATTACGGCACTTTAAAACTTTCCCTTAGACTTGGCTGTAGTAATATAAATACCTGCGCTCTTGCTGTTGTGGGTTTGCCAGTCGTAGTAGTAAAACTGTGATTGTTTCTTTTCAGTATATACTAAATGGTTGCTACTAGAGATGAGTGAATTTACAGTACTAACAAAGCGAGGCTCTTCCCAGTGGCAGTGGGTTAAATGGCAGCCGGCTGATGAGCGGATTGCAGAGATAATGAAGCAATTTGCTTTGTTATTACTGTAAGTGCACTCATCTCTTGTTGCTACATCAAAAACAAAAATCTGATAGAAAGTAGCTAAGAATGATATGCATATATATATATATATAGAGAGAGAGAGAGAGAGTATATAAGTTGCCTATCACTAGAAGGGGTTGTAAATATTCTACAAAACCACTTTTCAATGTTATGGGGCCATGTGTTAGTTATTTCCAAAATGACTATGAGAGTGGCCATCCAAAGGGTCCTTGTTCCCAGCAGTGAGGGCCCCTGAGGTCTGATTCCCAGATTATTTGCTTTGATAAAGTGAAATAGACTTAGGGGCATAACTACTGCTGCGTCAGGGGGCCCAGTGGCTCGCTTGGCCGCTCCTGAAATACACTGGACCCCTGAGCTGTCATTATTTGCAGCATTCGGTGGCTGAGCGGGTCTCTGGGGTTCTTCAGATGTCCCTTTAACTGCAAGCACTCCTGACCACCGCTTGCATTTATACAGTTATTGTGGTCAGTTGGGGGGGGCAATCAAAAGTTTGCTTTAGGCCAGGCCATTTCGTGTTACGCCCCTGCATAGACTTGTTGTATGCGAAGTATGGTGTTTGGATTGATATTATTAAAGCTTGTTTATTGCATGTTTACCACTGCATTGAACTTATCTATCAGGTTTTCCTACCACTTGCCAGATTAGAAAACCTTGCATTGTCTCAAGCCTTGTGCCTGGATACAAGACCCTCTGCACCTGGGAAGATCTCCTTCACTGCATAGAAAGGGTTGTCCTATAGGATAGGAGATAAGTGTGTTATCCGCAGGATAGGAGATAAGTGTGTGATCCAGATAAATGTATCCATGGAAGCGCCCGGGAATAGTGGACCCCTGCGCTGCAGTCGGGGAGATAGTTGCATGTTGTTGGTGCTCTTTTGGTCTGCCTCCATTGTAGCTACGCCACTGACTTTTCTCCTTCAGAAAGTAAGGTTTGGGCATAGTAAACTCCATAGACTTGGATCAGGTGGTTCCCATACACATTAGATCATAGCTTGGTTCACCCACTTTTCCTCTAATGTATATTAGATCACGTAGGTTATATTTGTGCTGTCTGGGAAATGTCCTCCAGTGAGAGATGTGTTGTCAGTTATAGAGGGGGCGTCATGCTGCACTATAAGTCAATAACATTTCCCTTTGTTTGCTTTGAAGTTTGTATTCACGTTACTTTGTATTATGTCACTAGAATTTTTAAACTATTTTCATCTCTTTGCTTTGAATGCGAAATCAAAAAAATTCATTGATGGTGGTGACTAAATGTAGGAATAGAGTGATTGGGTAACAGATAGATATGTCTAGGTGATGACAATTCTGAGCATTATCATGTTTTACCAGAATAAAAATTGTGAATTTACAATCCTAAAAGTTTTGATTATCTAATTGTCAAAACGGTGTATAACATAATGTTTATTTCCCAGAAACCCTTTATCTGCCCTATATTGAAGATATCAGTTTATTTCACTTTATACTTCTTCATATTTTACTATTATACTATAAGACTCTGTGGGGGATGTTCTGGGTACTTGGTAATTCTATATCTAAATGCTGCATAATGTCAGGTCAGGCACAGAGCTTGGTAGGTCCCATGCCATTGCTTAGACTGGCAATTACATATGTGGGTAGATGTTGGTACATGGGTGGCCAGCCTACACCTTGTGGCAAATTTATATGATTTATATGAACTATTTGTGGTTTTTATCTGCTTATTTGAAACATTTTAAATGTCATATAGGATAAGCATGTGAACCTCTTAATACCACTTTCCTAAATGCCACCAACCTTTTTGCTCCATTCTTGGGCCTACACAATTTGGCTTTATCTTATGCCCAGACCTAACCATAGTTTTATTTAGAGGTTTCTGTATGGTAGTCAGGATTTGTGGCTAAAAGAAAATCCAGCGTATGGAACATGTTGGTGTCTATGTTGCTTCTATGGAGTAAAGTGCTATTGGCTTCAGAACGTCCCGCTTTCCCTTTCCTTAATGCCAATGTTTATCTCCTTTAAGCAGCCTTAGAACAAGACTAGGGATTTATCTGGATCTGAGGAAGAGGAGAATATTCCTCGAAGTGTCTGAAATTGTATAATAAATATCCATATCTTAACCAACAGGCTCGTGGACTCCATCTCTTTAACAATTGTGTGCTCAGGATTCCGCCAACTCTGTATCTCAACAAAAGAAAGACTTCTTTGGTTAATCCAAGTACGACTGGGCATTTAATAAGCCCAGCCGGACATCTATGGATGGTTGTTTACATATCCTTCTTAGCAATTGGAGTCTCCATACGTCTTTATGGAACACTCCACAGGAGACGCATTGCCCCTTTGGTCCCACGTTTCTGAGCCAAGAATAATTTTAAAAAATTTCATTGTGTGCCGACTCTACGAGATCAACAACTTGTCTGCCTGTCTACTAAGGTCTCCAATGTTCTGCATTAGTTAGATCCACGTCGTGTCCATAGCTCCCAGTGCTCCAGAAGTTTATCATGACTCTGAATGATACTTTTACAGAACCTTATTTCTTGCTTCTTGTGTTAGATGGTAAATGATAGTCTACATTAGAGCATGGTCCTACATGAAAAAGTCTCCTCCTTTACTCGTTTAGAAGTCTACCATCAACCCTAACTTCTAACATAACAGGCCAACAGCTATACAAACGGCTAAAATATTCAGTGAAAAATCAGTTTACAAAATGTGCAGAAACTCCCTTTCATCCTGGGGGTTCCCCATTAGGCTACTTGGAAGCTCATCCAGTCCACGTGAACATATGGCCGCTATTGTGTTGTTGTTGGCTTTCTAGCATGTGACTGGTAGTCACTTGGCAAGAAGGCTTCCTCTTTCTTATTGCAGGGAATACATTTATATGAATCTCACTTTTTGTTGTGACAGAAATTATTTATTGGGGTATTCCCACCTTAACTAAACTTGTCTCCTTTCTCCTGATATGTCCACCCTTTACATCCCAATATTGACATTCTGTTGTCTTGGTTACCAACCACCACTCTGCTCTAAAAGTATAGCATATATAGGGGGAGATTTATCAAACAGGAGTAAAGTAGAATTGGCTCAGTTGCCCCTAGCGACCAATCAGATTCCACCTTTCATTTTCCAAAAAGTCTGTGAGGAAAGAAAAGTGAAATCTGGTTGCTAGGGGCAACTGAGCCAGTTTTACTTTACAGCAGTTTCATAAATGTCCCCCATAATATATATTCCAAATAGAGCAGAGGGGCGATGAATAATTAAATAATAAAAATATGTTTGGCGGGGGTTATCAATCGGTAATCAAATGAATGGGAGGATGTACACACGGACATACAGTGGGTAGCGTTTGATTGTTTCGTGTGGACTAGCCACACCTCATCTGGCTAACAGTTTCTCCTTTACTTAACTGGATTTTGTTAGATACTATTAATTCTGTGTGTTCTGCTGAGCACGTTCTTCACTTTACACCATGTTTGATAAATTTCCCCCATTGTACTGTATCAGTCTCCCACTGGTATACTGACACTATGAATAATCCAAATCTGATAGGCCAAGACAATGACCATTACTATAATTTTGCCATGAAAGCTCACTTGCCAACATATGGGCCATAGGTTTCAATATTGCCCAGATCCTACTGTCCCATTACTGTTGACTATCTACATGACGATTACATGTTCTCCCTGTGTTCTCTGGCTTCATATTTGTGTTTCATAAGACATTTATAGAGTGGGTTCCATATAAATGTGAGAGGTCCCATGATATAGTTATCAGAGTATATAAGTTGTGAATGTAGTAACTCAACACAAACGCATTAAGGCTATGTTCACACTACGTAAGTTTCCGTCCGTAGCGCGTTCCGTGAATAAGCGGCCGGAAACTTACGTAGTTTGCGTATAATGGAAAGTATACAAAGTACGGCTGCACAGTTCACACTACGTACGAACTTACTCCCGGCACTTCACAAAAAGAAAAAAAAATTCTTTCAGATCAACTGGTACCAGAAATTGCCAGAGATTTGTAATTTACTTCTACTCAAAAATTTCAAGTCATCCAGTACTTATAAATTGCTGGATGTCTTTCAGAAAGTGGTGTTTTCTTTCCAGTCTGGAGAGCAGGAGAGGTTTTCTATGGGGATTTGCTACTGCTCTGGACAGTTCATGTCATGGACAGAGGTGGCAGCAGAGAGCACTGTGTCAGACTGGAAAGAATACCCCAGGGCATACAGCAGCTGACAAGTACTGGAGGATTTGAGATTTTTTTTTTTGTAGAAGTAAATTACAAATCTCTGGCACCAGAAAGAGAACTTTTTTTTGGCGAACAACCCCTTTAAGTCCTCGCCTTAGTTATGATGCTCTCTGCAATCTAGGAGATTTGTGCAGCTCGGACTAAAATCTTCAGTTTTGTAAAGACTGTGAAGAACACTTTTTACCTTGTTGTGTATATACTGACTTGGCGCTCTTATATTTTCTGAAGTTTCATTGATGCACAAATGATTCATGTAACCAAGATGTAAACTGTGACTTTTGCTTTCTCCCTCCTTCACACTTCCTCCTGAAGCCTTTCCCTTCCTTTCTTTTTCTATTAGTTATTTGTACACCTACTGCAACCTTGACAGTGGAAAAAGTGATATTTCAGAACATGGTTCACCCTTGTATAGGGTAGTATACATGTACTAATACCTGAACATCATGCATCAACCACCCTTTATTCTGCACCCCATTGTAAATCTGATGGGCACATAAGAAGAACAGCATAGAGATCATCCTCTCCTATCACCATAAAAATGTTGTTTAGTCTACCATCATCATGTTATAGAGCAAGATAGATATGTTGTTTCTTGGGGAAAGATTTTGCTTACGTTGATTACTTTGTCAAGGCATGATGGGAAGTGTAGTATTGTATCTGCTGGACAGCTGCAGGTTTGATACCCCTGTACTAGGGTATTGGTTAAGAGGTATGCCAGTGTTGTTTTTTGTTGTTGTGTTTTTTTTGTTTTTTGTTTTTCTTCAAATCAACTGGTGTCAGAAAGTTATATAGACTTGTAATTTACTTCTATTTAAAAATCTCAAGTCTTGGAAGACTAGTAGTTATCAGCCGCTGTATGTCCTGCAGAAATTGGTGTATACTTTTTTAGTCTGACACAGTCTCTCTGCTGCCACCTCTGTCTATTACTGGAACTGTCCAGAGCAGGAAAGGTTTTCTGTTTCAGAATATATTTTATTGAATTTTTGTCAATAAATTTTTGCAAACAAAAGTACAACAAGAGTACATCAAAAGTACAACAGATAAAACTGTTTTCACAAATGGAATGAGAAAAGGAGCTAAGGTAAAGGTTTTCTATGGGGACTTACTACTGCTCTGGACAGTTCCTGACATGGACAGAGGTGTCAGCAGAGAGCACTGTGTCAGACTGGAGAGAAAACACCACTTCCTGCAGCTGATAAGTATAGAATGACTTTTTTTTTTTTTTTTAAAGATTTTTAAATAGTAAGTAAGTTACAAATCTATATAACTTTTTGAAACCAGTTTATCACTGGAGTACCCCTTTAAAAGCATTTTCATCATAATATCCAATTTGTACATTAAAAAAAAAATCTTTGATGGGGTGAAATAAATGAGAGATATGTAGTGGTGAGGAACACCATATGCATAGCTACAACTACATTGAGAGACTTTCATGGTTGTGCCCATGATTACTTTGACCAGATAAATATGAATAGTCCTGTATTTAATGGATTGTCCAAACTAATATAATGCTAATGAATTCGTTATTTTGTGCTTATTATAATGATAAAATAATGTGACCTGAAACTTGACTTTCATCCCTAGCAATGTGGATGGTACTGTATACTGTACATCAGTTATGGTAAAAAATAATGGCCCCCATTTACTATTCACTATCGGTAACAGATTGGTTGACGTCTAATGGATAAAATACATTTGGCAAAATATTATTTGACCCAAATAATGGTATTTATTATAGTGTTGGTGGGTGCAGAATACATAAGTGTGGTCGCTGCTGGGCAGAATGCATTGGCACTGCCCGGCCATATACGATTTATTGTGTTTATAGATTAATAGTTGCTGAGTGTGTATATGACTTAGACTGTAGATCCATTTGAAGTAGGACACATTGTATACTCAGACTGGCACTGCACTTCATAACTTCCTGTACTTAAACAGTTAATAAAACCTACGTGGCCTCTGACTTAGCAGAATGAGACACTGCCGGTCAGACTGCATTCTTTCTTCTTAATTCCCTGAAATACACAAGAGAATAGGCTGGCATGTCTCCAAGTTCACCTCTGTCACAGAACGCCTGAGGGCTGCTTGAGGGAAAACGTAGATGGACTTCAACAAGGTCTGAACTAAGTTCATTATACATTTTGTTTAGAACCACAGACAGGGTCGGGCCGGCCCACCAGAGAGTCACAGTATAATGTGTCCCTAATACAACAAGGCCAACAAGTTCAGCAGGGGACCACCCCATTTACAAATGGCTCTGGGTTAATTCACCAATAACCTTATGGTCAGCCAAATGCAAGCTTTTTTTTCTTTATGGGTAAAGACTTGGGCTTTCTTTCTGTGAGGGTAAAGCCTTGGTGTCAGGAACCGGACAGCAAGACAAGACAACACAGTGAGCCCTAAGCTCAGCCTCGCCCACTGTCCTCTACCTATTTGCCACAATCCGCCCTAAGATGGCGGCGAGCAACTGGGCGTCAGTCCCTGCACTGGCTAGGTGGGACACAAGGACAAGACAGACAGACAAAACACAATAAAGAATGGTCGACAGCCCGGGTCACAACAATCGGGCAGCAAAAGTACAAAATCACAATCCAAAGGCGAGGTCAATAAACAGGCAATATGGTCAGGGGCAGGCAGCAAGCAGGAATGGTCAGAAATACAAAGCAGAGTCAGAATAAACAGAGCAAGAATAGCAAACACAGAACCAGGCAGAGACAAGCTCAATATCCGGCAGTGAGAGGCAGGCTGGCAGACACTATATAGGAGACCAGAGGTCCAGTGCAGGAGCTGATAGGACCAGACCCCTAATCTCCTCAGAACACCTGGGGCAAGAGCAACCTGACTGGCAGGGAGAACAGTCTGTCAGACTAGCTAACCAGCATCAGAGTAAACTCCGGAGTGGCCAGGAGTATCTCAGGCAAAGCGGGTGTGGCTGAACACACAGAAGGAAATAGAGCAGTGTTCAGACAAGGTTCAGGTTACTGCTTAAGACATACAAAACACTGAAATCAGCGCCATCTCAGCAGTGCAGCATGAGCTGAGGGGCGCACGGAGTTCATCCCAGGCACATTCATGACAGTACCCCCCCTTTTATGAGGGGCCACCGGACCCTCACTCAATAAACCAGAAGTAGACGGAAAATGACCTCTTACCACACAGGTTTGAATATCACTAGCAATATCGCTATCAGTCTCCCACTTGTCAGCGGAGGACTCTGAGTTATAGACAGATGAGGTACAGACAGAGTTATCATCACCACAATTTTCATTTACATCAGGCACAGGTATGGCAGGATTATCAGAGGAACAATTTATTCCAATTTCACCAATTGTTACCTGTGCGCCCAGATGACCTTCCTGGTAGTCATCTGGACGCTGATGTTCTGATCGCCGGGGACGGATGGGGCAATGACTGATGTAGTGACCACCGTTCCCGCAGTAAAAGCACAGGCCATTGTCTCTCCGGAATTCTTGTCTGGTCCTGACATTCAATGCTCCCAGCTGCATAGGTTCCTCCTCTGAGACAACAGGGAGGAAAGGTTTTTCAGCAGGAACAGAAGAAGATTTGAATAGGTCAGATTTTGCTTTCGCCCTCTTCCTGTCACGTAGTCTGCGGTCGATACTAATGGCCAAGGCCATGGTCTCTTTAAGGGTTGGAGGATCTGGGTGACCTACCCAGGCATCCTTAATGGCCTCTGCCAATCCTTGCTTAAAGTAAGCCTTCAAAGCTGGTTCACACCATGCAGTCACCACACTAAATTTTCTAAACTCGGAACAGTATTCCTCTGCTGGTCGTTTACCCTGACGGAGAGAGAATAGGTTATTCTCTGCCAATGCCCTGTCATCAGGTTGAGCATATATAGTACCCAGGGACAAAAAGAATTTCTCCAAGCTATTCCATTCCTCTGCCTCAGGGGGAATTTTGAGAGCCCAAGCCTGAGGATCTCCCTGAAGTAGTGAGACCACAATACCAACCTTCTCCTGCTCAGAAGGGAAGTGATTGATCCGAAAAAACAACATGCAAGCACCCCTAAAGGACTCAAACTTTTCCATATCACCAGAAAATCTATCAGGGAGCAACATGACCGGTTTTCTAGGCCTTTCCACCACTGGGGGCACTACCAAAGCATTATTCTGGTTGACGGACAAAACTTGAACCTGTTTAGCTAGGTCTTCAACCAGGCAAGACAAAGCCTCCATCTTAGCAATAAGGTTAGAATCCATTAACTGGGTGATCTGGTTTGCCAGTTTGACCACCAGGCCTGACACCCCCTCCACCCGGGTAGCAAGATCTTCCACAGTAGCCATGGCACCAGAGGGGGCAGTATATATATATTGGGCCGGATATTCTGTCAGGAACCGGACAGCAAGACAAGACAACACAGTGAGCCCTAAGCTCAGCCTCGCCCACTGTCCTCTACCTATTTGCCACAATCCGCCCTAAGATGGCGGCGAGCAACTGGGCGTCAGTCCCTGCACTGGCTAGGTGGGACACAAGGACAAGACAGACAGACAAAACACAATAAAGAATGGTCGACAGTCCGGGTCACAACAATCGGGCAGCAAAAGTACAAAATCACAATCCAAAGGCGAGGTCAATAAACAGGCAATATGGTCAGGGCAGGCGGCAAGCAGGAATGGTCAGAAATACAAAGCAGAGTCAGAATAAACAGAGCAAGAATAGCAAACACAGAACCAGGCAGAGACAAGCTCAATATCCGGCAGTGAGAGGCAGGCTGGCAGACACTATATAGGAGACCAGAGGTCCAGTGCAGGAGCTGATAGGACCAGACCCCTAATCTCCTCAGAACACCTGGGGCAAGAGCAACCTGACTGGCAGGGAGAACAGTCTGTCAGACTAGCTAACCAGCATCAGAGTAAACTCCGGAGTGGCCAGGATCTCAGGCAAAGCGGGTGTGGCTGAACACACAGAAGGAAATAGAGCAGTGTTCAGACAAGGTTCAGGTTACTGCTTAAGACATACAAAACACTGAAATCAGCGCCATCTCAGCAGTGCAGCATGAGCTGAGGGGCGCACGGAGTTCATCCCAGGCACATTCATGACACTTGGCCTTTTTTCTTCGAGGGTAAAGACTTGGGCTTTCTTTCTTTGAGGGTAAAGACTTGGACATTCTTTCTTCCAGGGTAAAGACTTGGGCTTGCCTTCTTTGAGGTTAAAGACTTGGGCTTTCTTTGAAGGTTAAGACTTGAGCTTTCTTTCTTCAAGGGTAAAGACTTGGGCTTTCTTGGAGGGTAAAGACTTGGGCTTACTTTCTTCAAGTAAAGACTTGGGCTTTCTTCGAGGGTAAAGACTTGGGCTTTCTTTCTTCGAGGTTAAAGACTTGGGCTTTCTTTCTTTAGGGTAAAGACTTGGGCTTTCTTCGAGGGTAAAAACTTGGGCTTTCTTTCTTCAAGGGTAAAGACTTGGGCTGTCTTTGAGGATAAAAACTTGGGCTTTCTTTCTTCGAGGGTAAAGCCTTGAACTTTCTTTCTTCAAGGGTAAAACCTTGGACTTTCTTTCTTTGAGGGTAAAGACTTGGACTTTCTTTAGGGTAAAGACTTGCGCCTAAACCTATATTTTAATACCCTAGCTAAGTCAGTGGTTTGTTGGCACCAAGTTATCCTCTAGTTCTGCCAATATTATAGATAATATTCATATTATGACCTATCTTAGAATTGATAAGAATGGGAAAATACAAATTATATTATATCTGTGCAGATGAAGAATCTTAGCGTTATATTCTCCAACTGGGAATTAATGGGACCAACAGACACTGACCAAACAGTATGGAGTTGGAGCTGGCTTCTTAGTATATGGGGAAAATAGTTATCAATATTATAAATTATTAATATTGAAATTAACCAGGACTGGATATGTAACGTAATGATTCCAAGATACAAGATGATTCCCTGACATTGGCCCGAAGAGCAGATGTATATCTGTCAATATGGCAGACCCCCTATAACCAATCCTATATCTGGAGACTGCCTCTTATTCTGGTTCAGCTCTGTGATATGATTTAGGCCAGGTTCTCACTTCATTTTAGCAGTCCCCTTTTTTCAACCATTTTTGCAAAAAAAAAAAAAACAACAACAGATAGAAGAACGGATACAATTGTGTGCAATCCGTTTTATCCATTTTTCCATTGACTTCCATTATAAAAACAAAGCAATCAAAACACATGCGTTTTTTTAGTGCACACAAAAACAGGGTTAACCACTTTTTTGTCTATGCTAAAGAAAAATGCATCCGTTTTGATCCATTTTTATAATGGAAGTCAATGGAAAAACGGATTGCGCACAATTGCACCCGTTTCTCTATCCATTCCCCATCTTTTCTTTGCAAAAGCAGATTGAAAAAGTTAAATGCAAAAACATCATCATGTTTTAGTAACATATATTGTAATTGAAGCCACATTCTGAATATATCTTCTTTCTACTCCCATAGGTCATCCAATGATGATGCACAACCCACATGTGGGTAAGTATGATGCCATGTACTTATGATGATAATAATAAATGGGAATTCTCTTTCTACTCTATAGACTTTTATTTTGAATCTATATATTTAGATAAATATATTTTTCTATAGTAACATAAGGACAGAGACATTGGTTAGATTCTTGATAAGTAGATTATAGAAAATCATTCCTTACAGTCCATATATTTACTTGCTTGTGATGACTACTTGTTTCAGGTGAACCCTACATAGAAATATTCGAGCAGCCCCGTCAGAGAGGAATGAGATTCCGGTACAAATGTGAAGGGCGATCGGCGGGCAGTATCCTTGGTGAACGCAGTTCAGAAAATAGCCGCACATACCCATCAATCCAGGTATTAAACTAAGGAAAATTTTAAAAGTATAATTGTTTATGGTACTTCAGTAAAGTACATATGAGTATCTTCACCTATGGTATTGGTAAGTTCTATCTATAGTATTAAGTAACCAATACTCAAGGTTTGGCTTTAGCAATGTCAAATTTCTCAAAGCTGTTATCCAACTTTCAAAATGGGCAACCACTTCTCATATTAAGGGCCCATACTTCGTTCCCTTAATTCAGAAGTAGCTATCTAAACCATGCAACCTATTTGGAGATTTGGAAAGGTCATTATATGAGTCCTAAGAGGTCATCTGCCTACTCCTCTACATATCTTCTTAGGACACAGGTAATGGAGTGGAGGGTCTGCTATGTTTAGAACAGTTTTGCAGGATGGCTAAGGGTCTTATTACACGGAGCAATTTTTAACAATTAACAACTAATGATAAACGATCGCAAACGAGATTGTTTATCGTTAACCTGAAATCGTTCACCATATTACACAGAACGATGGTCGTTAGATACGATCGTTATTGTGATTGTTATTACGATCGTTTATTTCTTCTGATCTCAGGAAAACAATGAACAATGTGCTATTACACTGAACGATTAGTAAAAAAATGCGGAACTTGAGTGAACAAACGTGGAATTACAGCGAACGATTAACGATAATTTTAGGTTCAGATCTAAATCAACGACATACGAACGATTTTTCGAGCGTTGCCTGCAATTACACAGAACGATTATTGTTTAAATTTGAACGATATAACGATTTATAGCACGATAATCGTCCCTTGTAATAAGGCCCTAAGGGTCCTTTACACATTACAATATGCAGCCGTGTACAGACGCAAACAAGCGACTATCAGCAAGATCGACCATTGCTTGAACGATTAGAACAATTGCTCTATCTTTCGTGAGTCCATTTAAATACACTGTTGTCAGCCAAGAGATGTGCAACCGATAACAATGAGCCAAGCAAATCAGCTCGTTCTTCGGCCAGTTGCTGGCCCATTTACATGGGTCAATTATCGGGTATGTGCATCCCGAGGAACACTAAATATTGATAATTGGCCCGTGTAAAAGGGTTTTTATTCACAGTGACCAATCCAAAATGTTGGAAAGCAGATGACTCCTTTAGAACTTAGTTACTAACCTGAATAGATTACATTCCTAGCTATGCAACTATTACAGCTTGCCGCTTTGGTCAACAAATTTTGGCCATAATTTAAAAATTTTGGCCGAAATTTACCATTCAGATTTTTCTGTCCAAAAAGTGATGCCCTATGATAAACTGCTTACAAACGGTGTCGATGACAGCTTACTTTAGCAACCCACGAGTCATTTTCTATTTTTAAAAGTGAAGGCGGTGTTAAGGAACCACAGCACACACGCACTCATGGTTATAGATGTGTTTCGGAAATAAATATATACTCTTAAATAGCATTCATACAAAGTGAACAGCACAAATGTTCCACCCCACAGGAAGTCGCCTGTAGGAAGCCAGCCATGCAGAGGAGGGCTATTCGGCAGAATCACTCATTTTGTTTGTATATATGTGTGTACATAACTATGTGCTGTGCTATAGCGGCAGCCTATCGGATCTAATGCATTGCATATATTTAAATCTGTCATCTGTAGTGCTTGCCTGATGACAAGATACTGCAAATGGTCAAAAACCACTGAAAATCTTTAAAGGGAATTTGTCATCAGAAAATGAAATGATCTATTGTTCAAAAATTTCTTAAGAATAGTTTTTTTCCAACTTTCTATTCTACTACCCATATTATAAAAGAATCCTGAAATTTTGCAGTTTTCATTCTAACCACTAAGCCACAAACTAAGCTAACACTACCTGTTCTGTGATGATAATGAGGAGACTAAAGCCCCTATTACACGGGTCGTTAAGAGGAGCAAACGAGCGCTCTCAGCGCTCGTTTGCTCCTCGTTCCCGGCTCGCTGCCGCCGCTATTCAGCGCGGCTACAGCGAGCGGGTGAGTGCGGGAGGGGGCGGTGGGGAGCTGCAGGGGGGGCTGCCCGGGTGATCGCTGATCGTCCGGGCAGCCCATAGGATATAGCAGCGTCTGCTGCCGACGCTCCTATTCAATGGAGCGCCAGCAGCAGATCGCTGCTATATCAGTCGCTTGTTTTTCAACATGTTGAAAAACAAGCGACTGCAACGATCAACCGACATGAACGATGTCGGCTGATCGTTGCACTCTATTCCACGAAACGATTATCGTCCGTAGCGGCCGATATCGGCCGAATACGGACGATAATCGTTCAGTGGAATAGGGCCTTAAGGGTCCATTTACACAGAAAGATTATCTGACAGATTATCTGCCAAAGATTTCAAGCCAAAGACAGGAATGGATTTGAAAAGAGGAAAAATCTCAGGCTTTCCTTTATGGGTTGACCTCTGTTTATAGCAAGTTTCTGGCTTTGGCTTCAAATCTTTGGCAGATATTCTGTCAGAAAATCTTTCTGTGTAAATGGACCCTTATGGAAAGTCATCTGTACAGAATTACAGCCATGGTAACACTAGATAGATCGAGATAGATCTTTGTAGACTTGACCCCCCCCCCCTTTCCCTTTCATGCAGAATGACCCTGGTACAGGTCACAGGGGTCACAGAGCATGCTTAGAAAAATACAAAGAATATAATTTGGAGATATTCATTGTTGCTTGTGTCCATAGGGTTTGCTGTAAAGTATTGAAGTATTTCACTAAATGTTAAAGCAGCTCAAGTAAGATGGCAGTCCCCATAATAATTTATTAAAAAATACAACCAAAAAATAGAAAGAAAAAAAAAGAAAATAAGATGTTTCAGTATCTGGCTCTTTTCATTAAAAAAATCTTGAAGACTTATTTACATTTACATTAAGCTAACTGTGGCCCTGGTCCCGGCATAGCCATTGTGTAGATACTGAATTGCACACTTATGTTAATCCATTACTACCTTATTTTAATTTTTTTGACATGGTGATAAGAGGTGGACACATTTATTTCAATAATAGATTGAGCCCATGGTGCTGAGGTCACTATCATTTGTTCCTCTTTTACTTGCAGCTGCAGAACATGAATTACATGAATTGTAAAGGCAAAGTGAGGGTCACCTTGGTCACAAAGAATGAGCCGTTCAGACCTCACCCCCATGATCTGGTTGGCAAAGACTGCAGAGATGGATATTACGAAACTGAATTTGGTGCTGACCGAAGAGTGTTATGGTAAGTACCGTTGATGCAATAAACCTTCCCGGAAGGATTGCCTCATTTTGATTCCGATTCACATTTTTAAGTAGTATAATAAGGGCCATATGGTACTGTCCAGACAAGGAACATAGGGATCTAATAATGTCCTCATCAATTTATCACAAACACCAGACACATGAACAATAGTGGTATTGTTTCTAGGGGAAAAAACTGACTTTCTAACCTCACAAACCTTATCAGAGATGTTATGCTGTTTTATGCCAGTTACAGTCATGGTTATTCTGTACCTGGGAATTGTGGCATTTATTAGATGTCATAGTAAGACTATAAGCTAATAGGTTGCCCCAAGGAACTATTTAGCCCACTAAGGTGCGGTTGGGGGGGGGGGGGCACAAGGAAGCTTGATCTGTATGTTTTTTGCCCTGCCTAAATGATGATAAGACAATATACTGATACCGACAGTATTTTCTTTTTCAGCTTCCAGAACTTAGGTATTCAATGTGTTCGAAGAAGAGAAGTTAAAGATGCCATTCATTCCAGAATGATTCGGAAAATCAATCCCTTTGCAGGTAGGCATCCTGTTTATTTGTGAATATTGTTGCTGTTAGCTGTGTGGTCAGAACAAAATGGGTTTGCAGAACCTAATGTGTCCGTACCTTAAAGAGGTTGTCCAAAAAAAATGTACTTTTCCTCTATCCTTAGGATAGAGGAAAAGTAAGAGATCGAAGGGGTCAGACCTCTGTACCCCCCGGTGACCTCCATATCTGGCCGCGGCTTTTCTTTTATGAATATACATGCCGTATCTGCGGCTCTCTTCATTCCCACTGAGTCGACAGAAAGAGCAGGGTAAGCCAAAGAGTGATTACTCAGCTCTTTCCGGCAGCTCTATTCATTTCTATGGATCCACTGTAAAGAGCTGAGTAATCACTCTTCCGGGTTACTTAGCTCTCTGGCAGCTCCAAAGGAATGAATAGTGCTGCAGGTCACGTGCCGTACCCGCTGCTCCATTCATAACAGAAAAGCGGGGGCTAGGGAAATGGATAGGGGAAAAAGTAGTTTTTTATTGGACAACTTCTATAACATTATACTCCATTAAATGATCCTCCATTGCCCAGCATATTACACATGTGCCGATTTGTGGCTCTTAAAGGGGTACTTCTTTCAAATCAACTGGTGTCAGAAAGTTATATAGAATTGTAGTTTACTTCTATTTAAAAATCTAAAACCTTCCAGTACTTATCAGCTGATGTATGTCCTATAGGAAGTGGTGTATCATTTCCTATTTGAAAAAGTGCTCTCTGCTGCCACCTCTGTCTGTAACAGGAACTGTGCAGATCAGGAGAAGTTTTCTATGGCGACTTGCTACTGCTCTGTACAGTTCCTGACATGGACAGAGATGTCAGCAAAGAGCACTGTGTCAGACTGGAAAGAATACACCACTTCCTGCAGGACATACAGCAACTGATAAGTACTGAAAGACTGGAGATTTTTAAATAGAAGTAAATGACAAATTCGTACAACTTTCTGAAACCAGTTGTAATAAAAAAAATTTTTTCGAAGTACCCCTTTAAAGAATATATCCAGTTCGGAAATTCATTCCTTTTTCATTGTTTCAGTACATCTAAAATCATAAAACAACTTTGTAAATACCTATGCGTCACTATGGTAACAGACTACAACAAAATTTGTGTAGTCTGATTTGGAAGTCATACTGTAATCTATTTGTCCTTGCTTCTTGGTAATAAACCAACTGTATGTGAAAGAGCTGAATATGAGTGAAACATGCTGCTAAACATGACTCCCAAAGTAGCACACTTTAAAGCCATTTAAGATGCCGACTTCAATGCTAATGTGAAAGATATAACGGCACACACAGGTTTTACTATTCTAAGTATTTGAACATATATCACAAGTATGAGTTCACAAAGGGTTAGAAACCCATGTGACAGCTATGAGCCCCCATTCTGGTTCACCACCAAGTTCATGACTTTGTCCTCTGCCAAATATGTAGGGCAAGTTGCTTGTCTGTTGGCTGTTTTGGCTGCCTAGACAATAGCATAGCAATTGTTCATTGAAAAGATACTTGTTTTGTAGCAACAGGACAGCGTATATTAGTTGCTTAGGAAATGTAGGTGTGCCGCAGTAATTCACAGCATTATGTCTGCTGGGTAATATGCAAATCTAATACTTACCATCTCATTCTCCACAACAATGATATAAGATGCTTACAATGCTGCCAGTAATAATAAGAATACTTTTGTTTTACTTCCTGTTGCTTTTATAGCACCAACAAATTCCATAGCGCTGTACAGTAACACTAATAAACTACAGGAACAAAGGACACCAGAAGCTTTCATGTATTATAAGATCTACAGATAGTAAGACACAATTCAGTGGCCAAAGGCAAACCACCACCACCAGCCTCTATAATACGGTGGACCTGGTGAGGCATTGAAGCTCCTCATGATGGTTTTGTTCTTTCTGTCTGACCAAAGAGAAATGTGGGGTGTACCAGGTTGTATTTTTATCCCAATGTGTTGAAGAATAGGGGGTGCCCTGAAGAATATCAAGGATCTCTAACCTCAATGGTTGCAGTATAACTTCATATATTAGGTGTTGCTTGTCACCCTTGCTCCATTGTAGCTATTATCCCACTTCAATTGTTGTCTTTTTTGTGTTCTTTTCCCCTTGCCATCTAGACCAGCTATAGAGAGTCATTGGACAGTGACTGCCCCCTTGCTTCCCACTGTCATAGACAGCTGTTATATTGCCTGTGGGCCTGCTGCTGTGGGGTTCCCACTTTTCAGGGAGTAGTCAGTGGGCTTATGAAACAGCACTGGGAGGATGTCGGAAATTAGTGGGCCACCCAGTACTACCACTTTGGGCTGTTTTCCTCCCTATATAAATCTCACCTTGCCTATGTAGCTATATCAGCTGGAACCAGAACTAGCAAAAGGAATGGATAGCTACAGCCACCTGACAAGCTGCCATTTTGTCACCACTACAAATATAATGATACCATATGTATATATTAAATGGGTACTCCACTCAAATATAACTTTTCATATGTTGCGGCCCATGGTGAGACTAACAATTCCTTCCATACTTATTATTATCTATTCAGTCTCCTTCTCCCAGTTCTGAGCTGCCACTTTATGCTGAAGACACAAAAAACTGTTTTCAAGCCTTTCTCTCTGTCACCCCCTCCTCCCCCCTCCCTTCTGAGACGGCTGATGTAAACAAATCCCTGACAGGCTTTATCTGAAACTTTGTAACTACTTTGTGATGGCAGTAGGGTTATCCTCAGGTCAAGCTGCTGATGACTCACTGTGATTACCCTCCTGGCATTACAAAGTTGTAGGTAGGGACTTGTTTACAGGAGCCTTCTGGGAAGGGAGGGGAAGGAGACGGAGAGAGCTCACACTGTTTTTTCAGCAAAAAGCAGAAGGATCAGAACTGAGAGAAGGAGATAACGTATGAAATGAATTTGTTAGTCTTACCATGGGCAGCAACATATCCAAAGTTAAGTTTGAGTGGAATACCCCTTTAATAAAAGTAATGATCACTTACGTTGTAATAAAAAATCCCCCACCATGACTCTTCACAGGTAGCACACCTCGCTGCCCAGACTACAGCACCCACAGAATACATGAAAAAAGTTGTACTCCAACCCCCCCCCCCCCACACACACACACACACTAGCACCTACACCCAGACAGTGAGTGGACCAGGCGGCCTTCTTCTAGATAAGTATAGACAGAAAGGTTGGAGCAATGTCTAACCACAATAAAGCACCTGTTCATGAAAAAGATGCCAAATTTATATTTCCTGTTACAAAGTAAGATATTCTAATGACACAATGTATCGCACTGTTCTCTCACCACAGAGGAAGAATCAATCTTTGTGTTATCTTCATGTAAGCGCAGGGAGACACCGCATGATGGGCTGGTTTATACAACTATTACCACTCAATGCCATTCATGTTACCCTTTGCCCATCTTGTTGACTTGTACTATTAATCCATATTATATACTGTTAACAAATTCATGTAGTGTGAAATAGTATCAAAAGGCTAAAAGGAGACATATGTCCATCTGCGTTGGCCTATTACACTGTAGTGTAGATTCAGGGAAGGCAAAATAACCCACGTAGTAGAAACAACTTAAAGTCAAAATGGGCATCACATAGGTACTTTCCTCTTAAAAAATCCTTATTGTGGGTTCATTAAGGCGGAGCTGTGACACTGTTTACACTGCCCCACTCTCTTTGGCCACCACTTTGTCTTCAGGCCGCCCTTGCCCCCTCCAGCTAAAGATGAGCCACTGTCTATCATTCTAGGGGAGGAGGGGTGGCATGAAGACAGATTGGTGGGCAGAGAGAGTGGGATGGGTGCAAGGAGCCTGTAATACAGATACATTTTTCCCATAGACGCGGGATCACACTGCGCAGAGGAAAGTACCTACGGGATGCCCGCTAAGAAGGTAACTGGAAACTGGCAGCATGGGTATATGCATATTCATGCTGTCAGTTCCACTTTAAGGGTATGTTCACGCCTGCCTCAGTGTCTCTATGGGATGGCTTGCACACCTCCGCTCCCACTGGTCTCCGCTCAAAGAATTAACATGTCAATACTTTGAGCAGAGAACCACGGAAGCGGAGGTGCGCACGAGCCCTCCCATACAGACAATGTGTGACACCAAGGCAGGCGGGATCTCCACCACAGAATTCTGCCAATGTTACATAGTGTGAACATACCCTAAAGGGATTCTTAACTGTAAGAGCAGTGAAACTATGTCCTAGAGCATCCAAATGGGTGGGGGGGGGGGGGGATCAGTTGGGCTTCATACTTATGCCTCATAGTAAACTTAATTTATATAGTAACCATTAATTATAATTATTCCAGATAATTGGCTCATGTTAAAGCACCAATGGTCAACGAATGAGACAACACTTGTTTGACCATTTATGCAGGTCTAAATGGGAATATGAAGCCAACAACATAACATTTAAAGGGCTCCAGGAGTCACTTGTACAGCGCTGCCTGCACAATCATTAGGCAGTGTAATGGTTATATTAGATTGGACTATCTTAAAGGACCCTAAGCAAGACCCTTCCTAGCCACAGGCACCCAAACACTAACAAGGTGCATGAGGAAAGTATCCCAAGGGGTCATGCTTTCCTTTTCTTTTCTTTTTTCTTTGCTTTGATCATTTAGGTAGAAGGATAATAAAACATTAGTTCATTCCTCGCCAATTTTATTTCTATTGGACCTGTTTGCCTAGTTACATAGTATGAGATTTACAGACTACTACTGAGAATAGGGTTAGCACTTTTATTAATGGGGATTCCAGGGACCTTTTTTTTTTTTTTAATAAAGAAATACCTTTCCTTTACAAAGAGACAGTCTTATTGTTCTTCTATAAACCACTGTTTATGTCTTACAGGAAGTGAAAGTGAACATTTGTTAGCATACTAAGAATGGCTGGCCTGTCATAAACCACCATAGCAGTAGACATGAAGTGATAACAAGCGACTCCCTTTCTCTGCTGCCACCGAGCCTCTTTTGCAAAAATTGGAGCAAAGAATCAGTCAACAACTTTAATTTATATACCGCACTTGTAGGCTGCCGCTCCATTTTTTGCCTACTCTGTTTTTTAAAGGGGTTATCCAGCGAAAAAAAAATTTCTTTCAAACCAGCTGGTTTCAGAAAGTTATATAGATTTGTAATTTATTTCTATTTAAAAAGCTAAAGTCTTCCAGTACTTATCAGCTGCTGTATGTCCTGCAGAAAGTGGTGTATTCTCTCCAGTCTTACACTGTGCTCTCTGCTGACATCTCTGTCCGAGACAGGAACTGTCCAGAGCAGCAGCAAATCCCCATAGAAAACCTCTTCTGCTCTGGACAGTTCCTGTCTGGGACAGAGATGTCAGCAAAGAGAACTGTGTCAGACAGAAAAAATTTCCTGTAGGACATACAGCAGCTGATAAGTATGGGAAGACTTGACATTTTCAAATGGAAGTAAATTACAAATCTATATAACTTTGAAACCAAGTGATTTGAAAGAAAAAGATTTTTGCTGGACAACCCCTTTTAATAAGGTCCTTCGGATTTCTGGGAGAGCTGGTGGCAAAATATGCCATATCCTAAAATTGGGATTCGGGTCTGTCTGCCGACACCCAACAGCAGGGCCTCCTCTCTTGATACCTACATACAGTGATGTCATGGTCGTCCCTGTACTCATTACAACCCACTATATCCAGTAATATTCAGAAGCTCATAGTTTGTATATAAAAGAATTTTAAAAAATCTATAGCACCGAATAGTTTTGATTTATCAATGTTACTATTAAGATATTATTGCAGTTTAGGAAACTATGGTTAGATTCAGGTTAGACTCGGGTTACAATGGGGTTCATGCCTCCCCCCCCCCCTCAGGAAGGAGTGAACCCCAAAAAGAAACCGATCCTTGTTCTTATCTTGGACAACCCCTTTAATCCAAAACATATTTTATAAGAACCATATTTTTCCTGCTCATGTTAGTGGAGATGTGATATGATGCGGAGTTTAGCGAGGCTAAAATGGCAGCCACCTTCACAATTCTCTTATGACCCTCAGTCAATGGAAATCTGTTTTCTGCAGAAGTACAAACTATTCAATGGGCGCACCTTCTTTTCCCTTTTCAACTTCTAAACTTCCTGATTTACTGTACTTTTTCCATTGGGCTTCCGGCAACTTAGTTGGTGCTTAACCCTTAAGTGGTGTTTCGCCTTCAGTGCATTCATGTTGCTTCTGTTTCTCCAGCTATATATATATGCCACAGCTGCATTAATAGCAATAACGTGACAACAGCAGAAAGTTCATTAGAAGTCACCTGATCCAAGTACTATATGGAGGCTTCTGTTTTTTCTAATCGGTTTTCTAAATAGATTTTTTTTAAATTTCCACGGGCAGTCATCTTGCCTGAGCTGTTTTACCAGCATTAAGAGAGATGCTTTACAGCAAGACCCATGGACATAGACACAATGGTCTGGAGCAGACATTGCTTATTGTATGGGAGAGGTTTCTAGGTATGCTCTGTGACCTGTGCAGAGGACATTCAGTTATTGTAAACAGTTTGAATATTATCTATATGCTTTTCATTGTAATCCTGCCTGTGATGGCAAGAAGAAGGGCAGAACAGGAGGTCGTCGCTTAGTTTTCGGCCTAGTGGTCAGATGATAAGAGATCTTTCAGAAGAAAGTAGCAGTCTAGAGGAAGTTAACTTCACTTACTGGTATGTATTGTTCTAACTATAGGAACAATACTGTACAGCAAACAGTTAATACAGGTTTTATACCCTGAGCAGACTAAGTCTCTATGTGAGCTCTGCTGAGTCAATTATTGAGTAATCTGTGGTTCATTGAAACATACACAGGTCGGCCACAGCATTAAAACTAATAATAGGTAAGGTGACCTACATTGATCTTCTTGTTACAATGGTGCCTGTCAATGGGATAAGATACATTAGGCAGCTCTGGAAGTTGTAAGTGGACTGTAGTCAGGGCAAAATTGTGACAGCTAGATGACTTGGTCAGAATGTCTCCAAGATGGCAGGTCTTGTGGAGTGTTCACAAAATAACCCAAGGAAGTGTCATGGGTGCACAAGGCTCATTGAGGAACATGGGTAGTAAAGGTCTATGCCCATGGAAGAGTTAAAGTAACACAAGGTGTGTATCACAGCCCCACAGCTTATGGGGCCAAGTAGCTACAGGACAGTGTGATCGCCCGTGAAGAGACCTATTTACTGTTAAAAGGACATACAATGGGCATCTGAGCATCAGAACTGGACCATGGATCAATGGAACCATTAAGCCTGGTCTGATCTGAATTTACATCATGTGGACAACCTGATGTGAATACCTGAGGAAGAGCTGGCACTAGGATGTATTATTGTGGTATCAGTGTTTGTTTGCAGTGCTTTCACAAGGCATGGTAAATCGCACAGTCGGGCCACAGGAACGATCACTGCATTGTTTGTGTGGCCATTAGCATTCACTGTTATCAGCTGCACATCATCTGGGAAGATATGCGAGCAATGATAGATTTTACCGCCACACAAAAGATGTGATCAACCAATGAGCAGGCGTTTTCCCACTTCTCGGCTAAACACTGACACTTTTACATGGGCCGATTATCGGACGAATGAGTTTCTAGGAAGGCTCATTGTCGATAATTGCCATGTGTAAAAAGGCCCTAAGATTGTCTGGTGTAAGTTGACACTGTGTAAGAATTAGGCCGTTTTAGTTCATCTGGGCCGTTAGTTGTTAGATAGTTAATTGTTAGTTGTTAGATAGTTGTTAGTTAATTGTTAGTTGTTAGGGTGCATTTACACAGAGAGATTTAGCTGACAGATTATTGAAGCCAAAGCCAAAAATGGATTTGAAAAGAGGATGAATCTCAGTCTTTCCTTTATGACCTATTCTCTGCTTTATAGTCCATTCCTGGCTTTGGCTACAAAAATCTGTCAGATAAATGTGTGTGTGTAAACGCACCATTAGATTGCCAGTGGCTGAAGAAGTAGGATGCAGCCCTGGGAAGTCCTGTCACCCCAGCTGCCGGGTCATGGCACCTTATACTTACACCTTCCACAAAGTCCCAGTCCCGGACCCTGTCCTGCCACTGAGATATCTCCGCCGGAAGCCGTGCGTGTGCTCACCAGAGATGAGTCCGACGCCCATAGGGAATGACTGAAGCAGTCATTATGGGCATCGGACTCATCTCTGGTGAGAGTGCGCGCGGCTTCCGACAGGGATTTCACGGTGGGATGGGACGAGGACCGGGACTTTGTGGAAGGTGTAAGTATAAGGTGCTCCAGCGGGAGGCCGGGCGGCCTTCATCCCGGCAGCTGGGGTGACAGGACTCCCCAGGGCTGCATCCAACTTCTTTAGCCACTGGCAATCAAATGCCACACACTCGGGTTCAGACGGACCTGAGCACAATGAATTGTTCTCAGCTCTAATGGGGAACCTTTACTTCAAGCTGTTGCAAAACTACAATTCCCATCATGCCAGGTCAGCCATAGTGTTGTAGTGGCAACTGTATGGTGAAAGCCCTTTTCCAAATTTTCCACATATATTTTTGGCAGTGTGTTAGTGACTGGCTCGCTCTGAACCCCAACTGCAGGCCAAGCCTATCCACCCCCCTCATGTGCCTGACCTATCATATGCCATGCGGCCTGGCGGATACATCTCCTACATTAACTTGTTACGTTGCATTTATTGACCTTTAATACTGTGAAATTAAATCTGCAATTGGTTTCCTCCCCCTACACGTATTGAGTAGGCTTACTGCCGTACCTTGTTACCAGCGTGGTCATCATGTTCCTCCACCTACTTTTCTTTACCTATATATTTTAACCCTGTCAACATTTTTTTTTCACCACCCCATGAATTTGAAATAGTAAAATTAACCTCAGGCGGCTGACAGCTATGATAGAGGAATATATTGTGGGCTGAATCATCCACCGCTGCCTACACGTTTCATACATTGGTGACATTACCTTTTCTTCTAAACACATGCTACATGCCTAAAGGTATATAACCTATTGAAGGGACATTAGTCAATGGTCTTAACATTAAAACTTGAAATTGTAATTTAAACTAAGAAAATTTCAACAAAATGTGCGACAGAGCAGTACAGTGAAGCAGTCTTAAAGGGCCAGGCCACCTTATGACATGTAGTCCTACTGACAGCTGACTGATTTGTTTCTATGTATTCATGGAGATGCCAGCTACTGGGCAGATCCTGTTCAGAGTTTCTGAATGAAGTTTTAAGAATTGTAATCCACATGCAAAAGAAATATGCTCAGAATCTGAGGGATTTTTTTGCTGTGCATACATGAAATTTGCACACCTGAGCGGCAGGTTCGGATGATCAGTTTAAGGTGTATAGGGACCTTTAGACCCCATTCACGTCATGTTTTGGGACTCAGTATACCTTCAAAAAGATATTCAATCAATGCACCCATAGAACAAGTCTACTGGTGACTGCATTTGGTCTTTTTACTCATTGTGTATGTACAAATTTGTAAATTTCATCTATTGTAAATCTTAAGTCTTCCGGTACTTATCAGCTGCTGTATATCCTGCAATATTTTTTATTAAAGTTTTGTTACATACCAAACAAATAGTAATCCATAATATAATACTAATATTAACATAGGCCATATGATTCTTTGGTAGGAGAACAATAAATGAACTAGACAGTCCCAAACATTGAACTGCAAAGAGTCATAAGAAAGAAAAAAAAATCAGAATACAAAAACATAATGATCCAATAACATTGTACACGTAGGTGAAAATAATTTACTGGGTAAAGTAGGGACTTAAAGGGGTACGCCGCGCCAGGGTTGTATTATCTCAGGTATACTGGGCATAGAGGGGGATTTCCAGTACCTAGTCAATATTAATTTAGCAATCGTAATTTTGCTAAATAAAATGTGATGCATTGGAGGAATTAAATGTATTCCTAATGACAAGAGGACCAAAATTGGAGAGTAAAAGGTATATGGTATGAAAAAACATTATCTAATAATTCAGAAACTTCTCCCCAGTATTTGGCAGGAGAGGTTTTCTATGGGGACTCTCTAATGCCCTCAACAGTTCCTTTTACGGACAGAGAGCGCTGTGTCAAGCTGGAAAAAATACAACACTTCCTGCACGGCATACAGCAGCTGATAAGTACTGAAAGACTTCAGATTTTTATATAGAAGTAATTTACAAATCTGTGTATTTTTCTGACACCAGTTGAATTAAAAAAACTTTAAAGAGCATCTGTTCAGGGATTAAAGGGGTAGTGCGGCGTTTAACATTTATTCACTAAATAACACCCTCCCGAAGATGACGTCGTCGACCCAAGATGGTGGCCGGTGAGTATAATGCACCACACTTCCGGTGTGGGGGGGAACACAAGGAAAGGGGCCATTTACTTAAATAACACACATTACAAAGTTGTATAACTTTGTAATGTGTGTTATTTAGTGAATAAATGTTAAACGCCGCACTACCCCTTTAAAATATGTTTGAAATATTGTCATGTTGTAATCAGGGTTTATGGCCATAACTGATGGCTCCTATGTCGAACCCTATATGGCTCCCAATCCACTCATTGGGATCACTGTTATATACCTCCACATATATATCTTTAAAAAAAACTGAGAAGAGGAAACAGCATAACTTGTCATCGGTTTTCTTAAAACTTAATAAAATACCTCCAGCTATTGAGTGAAAACACAATGTAAGTTTCAAAGCCCATCCAAAGGTAGCAGCAGAAACCTCTCCAAATCTGATACCATGTGGGAGGACCTAAGAGTGTATAAAACCTCAATGGAAAGGTGCTTTTCTTCATTTTACCTTTGAGAAATGCCACCTAGTGCTATTCACACAATTGTCAGAAAGCCTTGTTATTGCCATGAATGACTAAGTATTGATTTCCAGCTGCAGATTTTTCCATTGACATATTGGGGGAGACTTATCAAACATGGTGTAAACTAAAACTGGCTAAGGGTGCCTTCACACCTACCGTATCGCAGCAGAAAATCCGCAGCAGATTTAACTAAATGAATGAACACAGCATTAAATACGCACTGTCAAATCCCCTGCGGATCCGCAGCAGATTTGTAAGTGAGGATTTGATGCTGTGTTCATTGATTTAGTTAAATCTGCTGCGGATCCGCAGCGGATTTTCTGCTGCGATACGGTAGGTGTGAAGGCACCCTTAAACAGATTCCACCTTTCATTTTCCAAAAAGTCTGTGAGGAATGAAAGGTGGAATCTGATTGGTTGCTAGGGGCAACTGAGCCAGTTTCACTTTACACCATGTTTGATAAATCTCCCTCATTGTGCACAATTGGATCTATTAAATCTTAAAGTGAATTTATAAGGGGAATGGAGCATCTTAGTTATGAGGAGAGATTAAAAGAATTACATTTGTTTAGTCTGGAGAAGAGACGTTTAAGGGGAGATATGATTAACTTATTTAAATATATAAATGGCCCCTACAAGAAATATGGGGAAAAGATGTTCCAGGTAAAACCCCCTCAAAGGACAAGGGGGCACTGCCTCCGCCTGGAGAAAAAAAGGTTCAATCTCCGGAGGCGACAAGCCTTCTTTACCATGAGAACTGTGAATCTGTGGAACAGTCTACCACAGGATCTGGTCACAGCAAAAACAGTAGAGGGCTTCAAAACAGGGCTAGACAAGTTCTTAGACCAAAATAATATAAATGCATATGTATAGAACCTATCACCCCTCCCCCTTCCCTGTATCCATCCCCTCCTTGGTTGAACTTGATGGACATGTGTCTTTTTTCAACCGTATTAACTATGTAACTATGTAACTATGAATATTGAATAATATAGGGGTAACAGTATAAAAGAGACTGGGTATCAAAACTATAATATAGACCTACCGCCCTTTACATTTGAACAAGACATGTCCATATCACCACAGGGCAGCCTCAGGCTTTGGGCCTATAAGTAACTTAGTATAGATAGTAATAAATATATATTATGATTTCTTCCCATAGGTCTCCATATTAACTCTTTTTCTATTTGCGTATAATATGTAATGAAGGAAAGTAAAGTTAAGGTAACATTTCCCATTGTTTCTTCTTCGTCACAGTGCGAGACGATCAGCTGCTGACCATCGAGGATTATGACCTAAACGTTGTACGATTGTGCTTCCAAGTTTTTCTTGCTGATGAACACGGGAATTACACCAGAGCTTTACATCCTGTTGTATCCAACCCAATCTATGACAACCGTAAGTTTTCCAGCAAAAGGTGTAACACGATGTGTAAAGTATATAGCTAGCACTAAAAGTATATTGTTAGATTTGCCAGAAGACTGTTAGTAGGCTTATGCCGTCCTATCTAAGGGTAACATAAACTAGTGACAGAGAAGATAAGTAGAATGATGTATCACTTGTATTGTTCTGTGAAGCTGATTTGTACATATCCCCCCGAATAACATGGGCCATAAGTAGTCCCCTCCATTATGTGCATGAGCCCAGTAGTCCTGCATATTCATGAGAAGCAGAAAACACCGCCCACCAGCTTCTGATTGGCAGTTATCTATCTATGCTGTGTATAGGCAGTCAACTGTCAATAAGCAGCTGGAGGGCGGGGTGAGGGGTGTGGTAACAATCCTATTCTCCTGCATATTAGGAGAACGGCTGAACAGAATAATGGAAGTAATACACGATCTGTTCCGCATTTCTGTCACTAGTTTATGCTGCCCTCATTTAAGGCGGCATAAACCAAGGGACAGATTTCCCAAAAATTAAAGAGTAATAATCTGACTTGATTTAGTTCCATAGTCTTCAGTATTTCATAATCCACATTGTTTCACACTTTAAATAATAAAGAATACATTTTATACGTATTACTTTCTTATATAAACTGATTTATTATTCCAGGTGCTCCCAACACTGCAGAACTCCGCATCTGCCGAGTGAATAAGAACTGTGGAAGTGCAGCCGGAGGAGAAGAAATATTTTTGTTATGTGATAAAGTTCAAAAAGGTACAGATATAATGTCTGTCTATCTATCTATCTATCTATCTATCTATCTATCTATCTATCTATCTATCTATCTATCTGCATATCTATCTCCTATCTATCTATCTATCTGCATATCTATCTCCTATCTATCTCCTATCTGTCTGTTTGTCTGTCTATCGATCACATAGATAAATCTGCTATCCATATACCTATCATTCTATCTTTTCTACCTATGTTATCATTTACCGGCTTAGCGTATTTCCCCCGAAAGTGAACCGAAAACCATCAGAAGCCAAATTTGTGTTCTAACCTTTCTTAGTTTAGTTTCTGGTTTTGATGGATGATAACCAATATGACTCCCACTACAACAACCCCCCCCCCCCCCCTCCCGGGATTGTCGCTCAGACCCCTGAATGTTAAAACGTTACTGTCATTTAAATACATTTTTGACATGTCACATTGACTTGTAAAAAGTTAAGATTGTCACTAGTTGTATGTAGGAATATTGGGGGAGCACCCTTTACTCCCCGACAGATCCCCGGCGAAAACCCTGTCAGTGCACACAATGGAGCGAGCGGCTCCAGCCGCACGTTCCATAGTGTGCTGTGGGGAGTTCTGATGCGGGCGCACACGGATGCCGGTACCGGACGGGATGATGTTTTCTGAGACCGGCCGTTCCGTGACCCGGCCGGTCTCATACTACATGTAAACATAGCCTATGACTGTATCCATGTTTTCCAGGTAGCCTTAGGGCTGCATGCAACTTTTGCAGCTACCTGTAATAAAATACTGCACGTTAAGGTTACGATGGACCCGACCGCGCTCAAGATTCACTCATCTCTACTTGTAATCAGTCAGACGCCAAGCACCAAGCCAGGGAGTGAAGCGTGCTACCGTGTGCTTATCCCACCCCACCCCCGCTATAACCAACCCTGACCATTGATAACTTTTGACATGTCTCCCCAACATATGCCTAAAATATACTGTGCTTAAGAAATGGCTGAATAGAAATGTGACAGAAGACAATGGAAAGAGTTACAATTTCTAGTGGAAATGCACCTGTTAGGTGAGATGAAACCAGCACATATATAATACTAATTCTATTTCTAATTTTCTCCTTTTTTTTGTTACTCCTACACATAGATGACATTGAGGTCCGATTTTTCACCAGTACATGGGAAGATAAAGGGCAGTTTGGACAAGCAGATGTGCACCGTCAAGTTGCCATCGTATTTAAGACTCCTCCATTTCCCTTTGATATCACTGAGGTCACAACCGTGAAAATGCAGCTTAAAAGACCGTCGGACCAAGAAGTCAGCGAAGCTATGGACTTTCGATATATTCCTTGTGAAAAAGGTATAATGAAAGGCTGACAACAGTTTTGTTATTCCGATGCTTTTTTTGTAGACAGCAGCGTAGTACAATGGCAGGTCTTGGAGGGAGCTACTATATACTACAGGGGAGATTTATCAAACTGGTGTAAAGTGAAACTGGCTCAGTTGCCCCTAGCAACCAATCAGATTCCACCTTTCATTTTCCAAAGAGTCTGTGAGGAATGAAAAGTGGAATCTGATTGGTTTCTAGGGGCAACTGGGCCAGTTTCACTTTACTCCATGTTTGATAAATCTCCCCCTACTCCCCCTCCCCCTACTCAGCCTTGCCAAAGGGACACTATCACCAGTTTTGATTCATAAAAACTGCTGACAGACCTATTCAGAGGTCCAGGAATGGAACAGAACAATGGTGTCTCCGTCATGCAATTTTGTCAAGAATCTAAGGGCCTTATTACACATTACAATATAATAGGGCTAGCAGTCACGAGCAAACAACAATCAACACCAACCAAGCAAACACCAGTTGGTGCCCATCTCTACGTGGCCTCAAGCTGTGTATTATGACCCTAAAAGTGGCCATACACAATTGTTTGGCCGTCAGTTATCTCTCCCGTCCTCGCTCATACACAGGAACGTTTTCCATGGCCAAGCATTCCTGTGGGAAGGGGCCAGAGCCAAAAAGCTCTGACTGTGGCTTATCTTTCCCAGAACAAAGGGGTTGGGCAGTGATTTTCTTTCACCATCATCCATTGTCTGTGGACGGTTGGGAGAGTCCCATACACCTTAAGAAACCGGCCATTCTGTGACCCGGCCGGTCTCTGAAAAGATCATCCCGGATGATCTTTAGCGCCGATTAGTTCTGATACGGGCGCATCCATGTGTGCCTGCATCAGAACTCCCCACAGTACACTATGGAGCGTGCGGCCAGAGCCGCTCGCTCCATAGTGTGCACTGGCAGGGTTTTCTGTGGCCGCTATTCAATAAATAACGGCCGCAGAAAACTGACATATTCGTTTTCTATGGCGCCGCTAGGGATCCTGGCCGGAGTGTATACTATGTTTATACACTCTGGCCAGAATTCCCTCAGAAGGCAGCACTACGTAAGTTCCGTGGGAATCATGGCCGTTGTTACAACGGCCGTGATTCCCACAGAACTTATGTTGTGTGAACATAGCCTATACTGACAAGAGTATGAGGTGTATGGGGTCCTCAAAGGGGTACTCCAGCGAAAAATGTTTTCTTTCTAATCAAATGGTGTCAGAAAGTGCCAGAAATGTAAAAAAAATCTCCAGTCTTCCAGTACTTATCAGCTGCTGTATGTCCTGCTGGAAGTGGTGTATTCTTTCCAGTCTGACACAGTGCTCTCTGCTGCCACCTCTGTCCAGAGAAGTGGCAAATCCCTATAGAAAACCTCTCCTGCTCTCCAGACTGGAAAGAATACACCACTTCCTGCAGGACATACAGCAGCTGATACTGGAAGACTTGAGATTTTTTTTTTAAAAAGAAGTAAATTACAAATCTCTGATATTTTCTGGCGCATGTTGATTTGAAAGATTTTTTTTTGTTGGAGTACCCCTTTAAGACTTTAAGAATTAGCGAATAAGGGAGTGGCCTATTAATCCAAGGGTGCGAAGGGTGGAATATACAGTATATTAAACCTTTTTGTCCTGGACTGCAAAACTCAGCACAGTAATGCTTGAGCTTCCTCCTCTTTCCCATGAAGCCACCATTCTCCTTTGTATGCCATTGTAACTATAAGGAAAACCATTCATCTTCTCGCAAAATGAGTTTTTAGGCATTTAAAGGTTTATAAATGGCAGATGACATAAGGCTGTGTACAAAAGTGTGTGGGGAAGAGGGAAAAAGGTAACAATTGAAGTAAATTATTAGGCTATGTTCCAAAGACGGGAATATAGAAGGGAAAGGCGGCCATCTTGTTATAATCAGGGCTGCGAATAATGATCATAATCAATAATAGCGTCCCTCTATGTTACGAGACGGCCGCCTTACCCTGCTATGTTCCTGTTGTGGGAACATAGCCTTATTCTGCATAAGTTGTACCTATGTATATATTTATTGTTCTTTTATTATGTCTTTTTGAACCCTATCTAGACCAATATGCTAGGAAGATGAAAAAGAATGAGGGCATGTTGTTAAAATTTTATGGTGAGTAACAACTTATATTTGGAAAATAATTCTTTTTTGTGGGCAATATTGTACCCCTTACGTGATTCCCCCATAGTCATTTACCATTATGACCATAAAGCAGGTACGATGAGTGTGCCAAATTCCCAGTGATAGTTAACACAGATGTAATGCTTTGGATCTTGGAGAATAATTTGTATGGTCACCTACAGTAGATAACAACAGAGGTGTCTTGCCTCACATTAAGAAAGAGATACCCACAGTATTATTAACAAGTCATATGTATTTAATAGATTCCCTTCAAGGCCATCGAGTGGAAAAAACAACCAAGCCATTGCCAGCGATGCAACCGATACATCCCATAGATCGACCCATAAAGGAAGGTAATGATATAGACATTTTATATTTAACCCTTTAAGGACGGGGCCCATTTTCGTTTTTACGTTTTCGGTTTTTCCTCCTTGTGTTTAAAAGGTCATAGCACTTGCATTTTTCCACCTAGAAACCCACATGACCCCTTATTTTTTGCGTCACTAATTGTACTTTGCAATTACAGGCTGAATTTTTGCATAAAGTACACTGCGAAACCAGAAAAAAATTCAAAGTGTGGTGAAATTGAAAAAAAAAAAACGCATTTCTTTTATTTGGGGGAAATGTGTTTTTACGCCATTCGCCCTGGGGTAAAACTGACTTGTTATGCATGTTCCTCAAGTCGTTACGATTAAAACGATATATAACATGTATAACTTATATTGTATCTGATGGCCTGTAAAAAATTCAAACCGTTGTTAACCAATATACGTTCCTTAAAATCGCTCCATTCCCAGGCTTATAGCGCTTTTATCCTTTGGTCTATGGGGCTGTGCGAGGTGTCATTTTTTGCACCATGATGTGATCTTTCTATCGGTACCTTGATTACGCATATACGTCTTTTTGATCGCTTTATATTACATTTTTTCTGGATTTGATGCGACCAAAAATGCGCAATTTTGCACTTTGGGATTTTTTTGCGCTGACGCCGTTTACCGTGCGAGATCAGGAATGTGATTAATTAATAGTTCGGGCGATTACGCACGCGGCGATAGGAAACATGTTTATTTATTTATTTATTTGTTTACTTTTATTTAAAACCTGGGAAAAGGGGGGTGATTCAGACTTTTATTAGGGGAGGGGGCTTTTTACTATTAACAACACTTTATTTATTTTATTTACACATATACTAGAAGCCCCCCTGGGGGACTTCTAGTATATACACTTGGATCTCTCATTGAGATCTCTGCAGCATAGATATGCTGCAGAGATCCATGAGATCGGCACTCGTTTGCTTTCGGCTGCTGCAGCCGAAAACGAACGAGTGCCGAGCCGAGGACGGCGCCATCTTGGACGCGTCCCCGGCCGACATCAGTAACGGAGATCGCTCCTCTGGGACAAGGTCCCGGAGGAGCGATCTCCCCCACTAGACCCCAGGGAAACGTTGCCTCCGGTAATCGGAGGCAGCTGTCAACTTTGACAGCTGCCTCCGATTAGCTAATTAGCGGGCACGGCGATCAGACCGTGCCCGCTAATAGCAGCGGTCCCGGGCTACTCGCGGCACCCGGGATCGCGGCACTTCAAAGCGGGGCCGCCGCGCGGCCCCGCTTTGAAGTGCAAGTGAGGACATATGACGTACGCATACGTCCTATGTCCTTAAGAGGTTAAAGAGTCACTGTCGTATTTTTTTTTTTTTGCAGAAATCAATAGTCCAGGCGATTTTAAGAAACTTTGTAATTGGGTTTATTAGCCAAATCTGCCATTATCTGCATGTAAAAAGCCTTTTCCCAGGTCCCCCCCTCCTTCCTCTTTTTCATCCACTCTGAAAAATCTGAAAATTGTGACTTGTTGCAGGAGACGTCCCCTGTCTGCTCTAGGGAGAGGGGAGGGGGGAGGAGGAAGGAGGGAGTTAGCCGGCAGCAGAAAGCAGATAACAGAGGATTACAGGCACGGAGCTGGGTGACAGCTGTAATCCGAGCTCAGACTGGTCACTGGTGACTGTCACAGGAGATATCCCGTGAGGGATTTGTAGATTAACTCTTTGTTGTCCTGTTTTGGTCTTTTCTTTAGCTCTCTCCATAGGAGAACAATGAAGACAGGGGGGAGAGCTTCAAACTGCTTTTTCATGATAAAAATGCATTTTTCGGATAATAAACCCAATTACAAAGTTTCTTAAAATCGCCTGGACTATTGATTTCTGCAAAAAAAAATTTCACGACAGTGACACTTTAAACAATATCTACTGTATATATGGGGTTGGGTGCTTATGGGTATAATTCATTTTACTGAAATTTATTATGAATCAGCCATAGATGAGCACTAAAGATGAGCACAACTCGCGCATGCTTGGGTCTGCCAGAACCTCAACGTGCGTCATTTGGTTACCAGTTGCTTCAGAAGTTGGATGCAGAACTTAGGCTGCCTGGAAAATATTGATGTAGCCATAGGTTGTATCTATGTTTTCCAGGACTCCCTAGGACTGCATCCAACTTCATTCACTGGTAATTAAATGCTGCATGGCCAGGTTTGGACGGACCTAAGCATGCACGAGTTGTGCTCATTTCTAATGAGCACAACCAATGGGTGCAGCCTAGAAACTTCACACCCTAACTGATTGGTAGAGTTAGAAAAAAATGCTATTTAAGCAAGTTCTCCAGGACTATGTATGTGACCAAGATAGACTCATCAAAGGAGAAGTCCAGCGAAAATTTTTATTACAGTATTGTATTAGCAACCCTCCCCCCCCCCACCCCAAAGGTATACAAATCACCAATATACACTTATTACGGGAAATGCTTATAAAGTGCATGCTTCCCTGCAATTAATACTGCATCAAGACTTCACTTCCTGGATAACATGGTAATGTTACTTCCTGGATAACATGGTAATGTCACTTCCTGGATAACATGGTGATGTCACGCCCGGACTTCCAGAGCTATGCGGGCTTTGACTGCTGGAGAGGATGATGACAGGGGGACACTGAGGGACACAGGGCACTGGAGGGACACTGAGCATCCCTCTGCCATCATCCTCTCCAGCAGCCACAGCCCGCACAGCTCTGGAAGTCCGGGCATGACATCACCATGTTATCCAGGAAGTGACATCACCATGTTATCCAGGAAGTGACATCACCATGTTATCCAGGAAGTGACATCACCATGTTATCCAGGAAGTGACATCACCGTGTTGTCCAGGAAGTGAAGCCTTGATGCAGTAGTAAGTGCAGGAAAAAAAGCACTTTATAAGCATTTCGTGTAATAAGTGTATATTGGTAATTTGTGGTTTCTACTGATTGATCAACAACCCCCTTAGAGTTGTCCCTAGTCGTGGTGTACTGAAGGCATAGATCTTAGCAAACTTAGATATCAGGTTCATAGAATACAAATCAGTATAAATCCTTAGGTGTAGGTAACTCAGTTAAGTGCCAGAACAATAACGTAACCCTATACTTCCCAAAACATTAGAAACGGGAAGGGACTGGGTGATTTTCTTTGTCTAGATAAAAGCCTCTCCTACATGGTGACACAGGGGACACAGCCACTGCACATACTTTATCATGCTATAGAGCTATTACCTAAGACAGTGAGCTAGAAAAATGACTTAATACATTGTATTGTCTTTTCCTCTTTACAGAACCAGGTATGATTGAGACATGTACTCAGCCACCTACAAATGGAATAGATACTAGGACAAGGCCCGGCATGCCACTTTTCCAATTTAACAAACAACCATTGCCGGCAGCTGGAAACCTATTCCCAACACAAAGTACTCAGAATTTTTTGTGGCCGAATCAAAGCTTGTTGTCCAATCCAACTACTAACCAAGATTTCAGTTTCAATCCAAGGACCACACCAACACCAAGCGTATCGGCACCAAAAGATTATCAGAGAAGGAAAGCGTCAGAGACTCATGCTAACCCCTTGGCTATGGAGAATATATACTCATCACCCCCTGATCCCTCTTTGCAAAAGCCCACGTATCTTACTGAGAAAACCCAGACTAGTGCGTATCTGTCTAGTGTCTCGCAGCCCATATACTCCAATATATCTACTGGTGGCATGTATAGCTCAATATATACCCAAAACATATATGAAACGGATTCCAGTGAGATGATGATGAATACAATGAATGATCCTCCTGAAGGCGGCTTTTATAGTCCTCAGTTCCATCACACGCAACCAGACAGCAACATGGCAAACCAGACATGCAGCGATCTATTAGAAAACCAGGGGGACTATATTATGAGTGTGGATTCAGAATTCGAGAGCTTCTTGGAGAAAATATCAAACAGTATCGCCAACCAGTAGCACGCTTAGGTATTGGTGTTGAATCCCCAATGAAGTTAGATTGACAGACCTCAGGATCAATAACTCTGCTGTAATCTGGAGCCAACTGTGGTGTCACCTCTTCTCGTTTGTTGACCAGGAACGGCCTTCTTTCACGAATGTTCTTTTCTATCCATGTGCTCCGATAAGGCTGTAGGAGTTATTGTCAGTAATTTCTTCCTCTTCCAACCTGTATGGTGGGTGATACTGGTGTCGCTCTATATAATAAGGGGAGGGCTGTCCAGGTCAGGCCTCCACAATCCTTCGAGAGAACCTGCTCAATCAAATCCTTCCTGTAGTTTGCATAACTGTATTCTATTTTTTATACACATCATCTACTTCTATTATGGCACCATTTTGTTTTAATTTGTACAGATATTTTAGTCATCATAGATACCTATGTTTTATGACTACTGGAGTATGGTTCAAGGAAAGTGGTATCTGGAGAGGCTTCTAAAAGACCAGTGGGCCGGATCACTAGGCCATTGAGCACAGCCGAGGGGAATCACATGATACTGTAAATCTCTTTTCATCTCAGAATCTTAAGTCAAGGATCCACAGTGATCAGTTTGGGGACAATTAAGTGGGTGCATCTTCTCCTAATAATGCATCTCTGATATGGAGAAAAAAATTAAATTTTGAAGGTTTTTTGGGCAACATTGATTGATGATTTATACTCAAGACAGGCCATTGATAGTTGATTGGAGGGTGCTGACACCCACCACCCTAGCACCAGGCCGTCAATCAATTCTGCCCCCCCAAATCCCTTTAAACAGTAATATTGTAGTGTACATGTTCTTGGGTAGGGAAGTGTTTAGATATAGAGTTATGACAGTGCTCTTTATAAATTGTTTTGTTTTCCTTTATTATATAAATGTTGCTTTTGGTGTGATTTTTTTATTTTTTTATGTTGATGACTAGCACAATATTTGCTACTATGCAGATATTTATGGATATAATGATGACTGTGTCATTGTAACTGGGTCTCGGCTAAATCAGCTAATTTACTTGGGAACAACTTTCTATTAAAAAAAATAAAGTAAAGACTGTTATATCATCCTGATGTAATGCAGCTAGAAATTTCATGTTTTACTCCCTTCACTAAACGGTTATCGGCCTTACTTACCAACAGTTCAGGCCGATAATCGCTTAGTGTTATAGCTCATGTTTAAAGGCAGCGATCAGCCAAAATGCATGATGTTGGTGTTTCAACATGCTAAAAGATCACATGTATGTCATTGACTGACTTCAATGGGCACCCGAATGATCTAAGGATTGTTTGGACTTCCCCTCCCAATCCTCCCTCTGCTCGCTGTCTGTATGTGTAATAATACAAAAACTGAGCTGACAGGTCAGCGCTTGCTCCCTTAGGAAAATCACACCGCCCTAAGTCCCGGCTTTATGTCACAAGTTCACCATCCCTTATCTATGAGTAGGGATGATCGAACAGCGGGAATTTTCAGGTTCGTTAGAACTTGAACCATATTGAATGAAATGGTTCGAGTTCGAACGTACCTGAAAAATCCCGCTGTTCGATCATCTCTATGAGAAAGGAAGAACTGGGTCTTAAGGCCTTTTTTTTAAGATTTTTTTTTTTTCCCTTGGCATTGTTACCCCATTTCCTCCATAGATTCTGCCACCTGACCATTGACCATTTTTCCAGCTAAAATCACAATGTAGTCCTAGCCTTACACATTTTTTTGGTGTAGAAGTGTACGCGAACATGTATGCTTCTTCAGGTCATACAATTTTGCTTTATTTTTTTATTTCCCTCACCAGTAGAAAAGCAATATACCAACATCCCAAAATCATTGAAACACTAATGTCAAATTAGAGCCATTGCAGGTACAAATAGCCCATTAAGGGCAAAATGTGTCCGATTTAAATTATTAGCAGCTCAGAATTTGATAACAAGTACAAACTTACCTCTCTTCATGCCCGTGGTGAGCGGCGGGACCAGCCTCAGGACCTCTGCCAGTCTCTGGGATCTCCGGGGTGTACAAGTCACTGATTGGCTGAGCAGTCAGTCCATCAGCCAGGGCAGGCATTTTCCCCAGAATCATGATATCATCACAACTTGGGGGAAAATTACTTCTGGCGCGGTCCTGAGGTCGGTCCTGCCACTCACCGAAGGCACAGGGAGAGGTAAGTACCTACCCGTTTTCAAATTACCCCTGACGGAGTTTCAAAATCCCCGGACTTCTCCTTTAAGGAGGTGCAATACTAGAACCAGCCCATGGTCAAAAATAGCATCTTTATTGCCTAGTTTGATTGTATAGACAGTAAAGCACAGGGCACTATCCCAACAAAAGCTGGAACAAAGAGTTAGGGAATGTTAGGGAATACAAACAGGCAGTGCACCATTCTGGATGTTTTCTTAGTAATACATGAACAGATATTGATAAGTGGTGTACGGCTTTTTAGTGTGTAAAAACGTTGCATCAAGTGACTTCTCATGTTTCGCCACTGAGTGGATTGCATTTTTTTTTTTTTGCTAAGCAATATACATGTGTTACTATTATCAATATCCCCAATCACTGGGGAGTAATATCATGATTTCCAAAATGGAAAGATTTTTTATTTTTTAGGAATATAAGGAAAAAATATCATTAAGCTGAGTGGAGTGTCTGATTTGTCAGTGACCGCAAATGTGCATTTACCCTAAGGCCATATTCACATGGCAGTATTATGGTCAGTATCAGACAAATCTAGAAACCTAGGAAGAGAATAACCATAAAGTAAAGATTTGCACCTCTTCTGTATTTTGGACCAATTCCTAGTTTGGTCTCATACAGTCCTGACCTAAATACAGCTGTGTGAGAGTCACCTTATGGAGTAGATACATGTTGTTTTTTAGAGATGAGCCAGCCTGGAGCACACTTGGGTTCATCCAAACTCAGGCACTTTCTGCATTTGATTACCAGTGGCTGAAGAAGATGGATGCAGCCCTAAAGCTGCCTGGAAAACATAGATACATATCCATGTTTCCCAGGACTCCCTAGGGCTTCATCCATCTTCTTCAGCCACTGGTAATCAAATGCAGAACCCAAGCTTTGGATGAACCCAAGTGTGCTCCAGGCTGGCTCATCTCTATTGCTTTTCTATCACCATAATTTGTAATTTACTTCCCTATATCTTTACGACATGCTTATGAATCAGAATTTTGTGACATTGTATTGGACCAGAGATGGGGAACCTGCGGCCCTCCAGCTGCCGCACAACTACAGTTCCTATCATGCCTGGACAACAGCTGGAAGGCCGCAGGTTCCCCTTCCCCGCTTTGGACAGAAAGGTCAGATTTATACTATACAGCATTATGCGTGGTTTGCAGTATGTTAAGATATGGTTGCACATATCAAGAGAAAATCTCACTTGTTGGAGAAAATGTTTGATTTATTTGTATAAGCCAAGTTGGCTTTTATATTTAGTGATTCTGTAAGAAATTCTTGTGTTTATTCTTTACTGGTATGTTCTGCTTTAAAGGTGAAAATATTTTTTTTTTTCAAATCCTCTGGTTTTAGAAAGTTATAAATGATTTGGAATTTACTTCTATTTAAAAATTTACAGTCTTCCAATACTTAACAGCTGCTGTATGCCCTGCCGGAAATAGTCCTGCCACCTCTGTCCAGGTCAGGAACTGTCCAGAGCAGTAGCAAAAAACCCCATAGGAAACCACTACTACTCTAGACAGTCCTGTCATGGACAGTGGTGGCAGCAGAGAGCACTGTTTCAGACGGAAAAGAAAAGACAAGATTTCCTGCAGGACATACAGCAGCTTATGAGTACTGGAATACTTGAGATTTTTAAATAGAAGTAAATTACAAATCTATATGTATTTCTGACACCAGTTGATTTAAAAAAAAAAGATTTTCACCAGAGTACTGCGTGCTGTCATATAATGCAGTATAGCACCTTATTATGGACATAGTCTCCCATTAAAAGAAGAATGTAATATGAAATCTGATTGGCTACACACACATTACTAAATTTGTATATAAAAAAATTTAGATTTTAGTTTTTTTTCCCCCCTTTCAAACCATCTCTGCTAGGTTCTAAATGACTGCCCCCACTTTATGATTTCTTAGCATTCTCCTGATAAAGTTCTCATATGCCTGTATATAGCCGTGTTGTGTGTCTACAGAAAAGGTTCAATCACACCTCTTATTTTTGAGAGGTTTTAAGCATTTTTTTTTTATCTTGTGCTAAATTTTCTTACAAACTTTTACGAATATGATTTGAAGGTTTATGGCATCTAAAGATATATTATTATTTTTATATATTATATAATGTACCACTAAATAAATGAATGACAAAATATCAGCTGCTGCTTTTTATTTTTTTTTTATGAAAATTTCTATGGTCCGTGTGTAAGCCCAAAATTTCAATGTTACTGTATTGTTACTGTATATCCATAGAAATCTCTCTTACAAAAACACATCTCAGAAATCAGATTACATTTATGTAAAATAACAGAACATGGCATAATATGCTATAGCTTTTAATTTGCTGAATCCCTGTGAGTGTGTGCCTGAGTGACATGTCCATTCTCCAGCACAGAGAGAGGAGGTGCGCGAGCCTCCCATAGACTGTCATTATGACACAGAGCCTGGCGGGATGCCGACAGTTTTACTCCATGTGAACGGAGCCTTAGTGAGTTTGTCTCCTCTCTCAAGACAGAACTTAGCTGTTTTTTAGAGTGAATGATAAGTTTAAGTGTGAAGGGGGAGAGCAAAAAGGCATTTTTTTTTCTGATAAGAAACATTACAAAGTTGTTTTTGTATTTACTTGTCCTTTTCATTTATGCAAAGTTTGTTGACCAATTAACTGAAATCATACCTGTCATTGTAACTTTCAAAATGTAAATCAACAGTAGATGTGAAATAAAGCAAGTTTGCAATTTACATTAATTATTATGTTTTAGTTATTATGCTTTAAAAGAAAGCTAAACTTACTTGTATCCAGGTCCAGTCTCCTGAAGGCAGCTTTTTAGTCTTTTGCTGGTTAATCAAAAAGAGACCAATTGCAGGAAGTCCTGGTCATATGTTCACTTACAGAGAAGGCAATGTTTTGATTGTCAGAGACTGGACCTGGATACAAGTAAGTATAGCTTTGTTTTAAACCATGATAAGTAAAAAAAAAATGTAAATTGCAAACATGCTTTATTTCACATTCCATGTTGATTTAGATTTATAACGCAGGGCCCATTTAAAAGGAGTCTGTCAGCCCATTTGTGCAGCATGTAATGGGCTCCCTCATCACTAACAACTAAGTTTCACACTAAAATGTTGAAGTTGGCTGCTGCCTGGCAAAAACCAATGCATTTCAGAGAAATACTCAGCTGTTGGAGCCTGCTGGGATTTCATGCTTTCAGTGGTTTGGGCGGCATAATGTGACAAATTCATTCTAAGGGATTTCCCAAGTTTACATCATAGAACTCTTTAAAAATAAAGGAGCAGATTTCGGAAACCGTTGTCAAAGAGAAAGACTGTTATTGTTGTCCATAGCACTCAGAGTAGCTTAAATAGGTTATCCAGGCTTACAAAAAAACATGGCAGCATTTGTCCAGAAACAGCACCACTCTTGTCCTCAGTTTGGGTGAAGTTTTGCTGCTCAGTTCAATCGAATTGACTAGAGCTGAATTGTAATACCAAGCCCAACCTCAGGAAAGGGGTGGTGCTGTCTTTGCAAGAAAACAGCTGTGTTTTTTCTAATTCTGGATAACCCTTTTAACTTTCAAGGGCCAATATTGTCCCGTGTAATAGGGATCAGCAAAAGCTTGTTTGTTGGCTGCTCTCACATGCTAAATAGTCACCATCATATTTCCTTATGTGGCAGGGGATGCACATCCAATGGCCGATTTCCAGAATAAGCAACACAACAATCATTAATACAACCTAGCCTCACAACTGATTAAGGTAAATGAGAGCTGATCACAGAGATCAGCATTCCTTTTTAGACTGCCTTAGAGGTTGCCAGTGTTGTGGCCACTTCCTTCAGAAGATCAAGGATTGGCTCCAGGTTTTTTCGGGCTCTTGGCGACAGTGCCTCAGCGGGCCCCTCATCCATCATCCACTTATGTATAATTACTTGAGATGCCACTAACATACACAAACACACATTACTGACAGCTCTGTCTTCTCCCTCTTCCTCTCTGTGGCGCTGCTCTTCACTAGAGATGATCGAACATCAGAAAATCTTAGGTTCTATAGAACTTGAACCTTCCGCATTTGATTCCCGATGCCTTCCCGGTCCATAGGGAAGGAGGAGACAGCCCGGGTACAGCCTGGAATTACCTAGGCTGAATCCTGGAATTCCAGGCGGTACCCAGGCTGTCTCCTCCTTCCCCACGGGAAGGCATCAGGAATCAAATGCGGTAGGTTCGAGTTCTATTGAACATAAGATTTTCTGATGTTCGATCATCTCTACTCTCCACACTTTAAGGTTAAGGACCTTCGGGTCATGTGATCAGGTCCTTCACCCTTTTCTCTTTCTGTGCAGGTCCTGCTCCGTCTCCTATGTCTTCTGATGTTCAGGCCGCTCACCCTGCACTACAGTGAGCTGGCTGAACACAGGGCCCCTCTCCCTTCTCTGGGGCTCAGCACTTGCCCGGGTATTCCCTGTGCTGATGTCGGCCCTGATAAGATCAGTGGGGGCCTAGTAGTGGTACCCCTAATAGTGAAGAAGTGATTGCATATACTAGCAACGTGCCATTATTGGCCATGGTGAGAAAACCCCTTTAGGGTGCGTTCACACCTACAGGATCTGCAGCAGATTTGATGCTGTGCTCAGTTATTTAAATGAAATCTGCTGCGGATCAACTACAGAAAATCCGCTGCGGATCCGGTACGTGTGAACGTACCCTTAGGCAGTAAATTACAGCTACGTTATATCACAGTCGTTTGTTGGCATGGGCAGGTGGTAACCACTAGAGATGATCGAACAGACGAAAATCTTAGGTTCTATCAAACTCGAACCTTGTCGAACCTTCCACATTTGATTCCCGATGCCTTCCCAGTCCGTGGGAAAGGAGGAGACATCCCAGGTACCACCTGGAATTCCGGGATTCAGCCTAGGTAATAGGTTGTGTCCTGGAATTCCAGGCGGGACCCGGGCAGTCTCCTCCTCCCCCAAGGACCGGGAAGGCATCAGGAATCAAATGCAGAAGGTCCGGCAAGGTTCGAGTTCGATAGAACCTAAGATTTTCTTCTGTTCGATCATCTTTAGTAACCACACGTCCATGTTTAACTAGATTTATATAATACTATCGTTTCCCCCCAACAAGTGTGTGGGTGAAATTCTCTATGTGTGCTTGAGGCACCTATGGTTTGGTTGATGCACGTGAGTAGTTTCTTATGACGAGTGTGGCCTACGCTACTGCACACACAGATGGAAAGTCTTACAGAGATGAAAGATATGACAGCGTGGGGATCAGGAATCCGTCTATTTTAATATTAAGCTAATTATTATTATGTGACAAGTATATAACTATTTCCTAGTAAGTTATAGAAGGCATTCAACACCTGGAACTCACGAGGCTTTGCCTATGAATTCATATAGCATATTCATGTGACACTCGCCTACTCATTTTATTATACCCAAACCGATAGCTTTAGAGTTTCTCCCTTCTACAGTTTCCACATGACTGACTGCCACTGACAGCCCATTGTAAGCATTGTAATAGACGTGAGTGATAGCTGCGGCTCACAATCACGTCTACAGTGTGCATTGCTGCTTTCACATACAACATATAGGGACTTGACAGAGGAAGCTGCCATCAGTGCTTGTGCAATGGAAATATACTGTATTTCTAGGTTGATGTGGCAACCGAAATTTTTGTGGTAATGGAAAGGAACCAGAATCCCTTGATTTAAAGTGGAAGTACAATAAAACAATTGAGTTCTTTTTACGCTATGTAAAAAAATTAAAGGGGTAGTTCAGCAAAAAAAAAAAAAAAATTCTTTCAAATTAACTGGTGCCAGAAATTAGTCATTTACTTCTATAAAAAAAAATCTTCCAGTACTTATCAGCTGCTGTATGTCCTGCAGGAAGAGGTGTTGCCTCTCCAGACTGACACAGTGCTCTCTACTGCCACCTCTGTCCAGGAACTGTCCAGAGCAGTGGCAAATCCCCATTGAAAACCTCTACTGCTCTCCAGACTGGAAAGAATACACCACTTCCTGCAGGGCATACAGCCGCTGAGAAGAACTGTAAGATTTTATGTTTTTTAATAGAAGTAAATTACAAATCTCTGGCACCAGTTATTTTAGTCAGTTTTTATTGTATTGTGTATTGCTTCAATAGTATGCCAAGATCATGTAAATTCTATACGTTCTATATGATATGTTCTAGGCTTCCTCACAGGTCCTCCAAAATCAGCAACAGGAACTATAAAAATGGCTATTCAGTGTATATGACCTCTCTTTTTTTGTGAACACTGATATCAGATCACAATGCCAGCTGGATAAGTCTGTATTCAATAAGCTCCACCTAGTGGTGACATCAGGCAGCTGTAAATTTATTGTTTAACCCTGTGACAGGAATCATGGAATTCAGCTCTTAACCAAAGATTAAAAAATGGAATTCTGGAATAAAACAGCAAACATGAAAAAAATTAAATTTTATTCTTAAAAAATAAGTGTTGTAATAAGTTGTACATAGCGTATAAAGTGAACTATCAGTACAAACAGTTTTATGTACAAATTTCATTTGAAGGGCTAGCCTCATCTCAAATATATATAGCATATATACGGGATGACTAGAGACAAGCGTGGACCCGAGTCCGATCTTTTGGTATTTGAATACTGGTGACTGAAGAAGTTGGATGCAGCCCTATGGAGTCTTGGAATCAGGTGGCAAATAAAGGAAATAATAGAGATGACAGTACTAGCTAAGCGCTTTGCTAGGCTCGGTAGTCGGCTTGTCAGTCTGCTGCCTTTAAAATCCATGTCCCTCCTCTTCAAGTGCCTGGAAAAGCTGGATCCAGTCCTGGGAAACTGAAAGAAGTTTCCCATTACTGGATGCAGCTTTTCCAGGCAACAGGAGAGGAGCAGCACAGAGTTCAAGCCGACTGCCGAGCCTAGCGAAGCGCTTGGCTAGTACTGTAAATTTGGTCATCTCTAGAAATAATATAAGGGGTAGATCAACTAGGTGGTCCTTTTCCTTTTTACAATCTTCTGTTTTGTATGACATGCTTCAGATGAGAATACCCCTCATGAGCATTTGCTGCAGCATGGGAGAGATTTATCACACATGGTGTAAAGTGAAACTGGCTCAGTTGCCCCTAGCAACCAATCAGATTCCACCTTTCATTCCTCACAGACTCTTTGGAAAATGAAAGGTGGAATCTGATTGGTTGCTAGGGGCAACTGAGCCTGTTTCACTTTACACCATGTTTGATAAATTTCCCCCACTATTCCTACACTAAGGGTGCGTTCACACTTACAGGATCCGCAGCAGATTTTATATCAATTTAACTAAATAACAGAACACAGCATCAAATCTGCTGCAGATCCTGTACGTGTGAACGCACCCTAAGGGTAGGTTCACACTTACTGGAATTGCAGTGGATTTTTATGCTGTGAGTTCTGCTGCGATTCCTGATATTATCAGTTTATATAGGTTTACATACTCGTAAACCCCATCCCCCTTAACCCACTGCTGACTGGTGAATACTTCACCTGTCAACGCTCCAGGCTTGATTCTGTGGCTCCTGATTCCCTGACGTCCCGCTCAGCAGCTGGACAGCGCACTGATTGGCTGAGCAGGAAACCAGGGAGCCGGGAGCCACAGAAGCAGGCCGGAGTGCAGATGGGTAAAGTATTCACTGGTCAGCGGTGGGTTAAGGGGCACAGGGTTTACATACTTGCATAACCATACAAAATGACAGCACCGGGAATTGCAGCAGATTTTGTTAGAACCCACCCTACAAATCAATTTTCTTGTTCTTTTCCTGTCCTCTTCTCGAATAAATATCATAGACATAATATGCCACGGACTGTAAACCACATAAAATAACAGATCAACATGATCCAAGATTTTCCGTCCACTGTTTTGCCAACGTACACGATTATCCTTATTCTCCAAGCGCCAAAGTAAACTCTGGTAAAACGTCAGTCTTCTAAAGCAGGAGGCCAGTCCACATCCACTGACTAATAGAGACAGGATGAAAAAGGGGAAAGAGAGTAGATTTACGGGAAATGTATAAATTCAGTCACCCATTTACTCTGCTAATAGCCCAGACCAAGAGATGATGTCTCTGCTTACTAATAGAGATGATCAAACAGGGCCATTTGACTCCCGCTGCCTTCCCGTTCCGTGGGGGAAGGTGGAGACAGCCTGAGTACCGTCTGGAAAACAGGGATACAGCCTAGGTAATAGGTACTCTGCCTGTCTCCACCTTCCCCACGGAACGGGAAGGCAGCGGGAGTCAAATGCCGATGGTTCGGGTTGGTACAAACCTGAACCTCGGCCCTGTTCTATCATCTCTACTTACTAAAAGAACAAAAAAAGTTTTGTATGGCGTCCCGCAGCACATTTACCCATAGATGTTACATGTTACATTCCTGGGAACCCTCACTGTGTGGACGAGCATTATCCTACTGACAAATACTACCCAGAGACCCTGCCATTACAGTCAACACATGTGGCTGCAGGATTCCCTGTACATATCCCTGAGCTGTTTGTATCCCTCATATCACTACTAGGGGAGACTGACTGTTCTATAAGATGGTTCCCCAAATCATCACACCAGCAGGGGGCAGTGTGTCATCCTACAGCAAAAGCAGGATTGAAGCGTTCACTAGGAGTCCTCCATATTGGAACCCGGCCATCATCAAATCCCAAACAGAACCTGAATTCGCAGCTAAAGATTATTTGATTCCGGTCAGATTTCTCGTTCACAAGGTCATTGCATATTAAGGTAATTCTGACTGTCAATGGCATGACATATAATGGGCACTGTGACACCAAATTTCCCTATGCTAGGCACCTGGATATAGACTGGGAACAGATAGGAGTGTAATAAAGAGGCCACATGTGTCTAGATGGTGGACAGGGACCACACAATGATGGTCTGTCTGGTCCATCCAGAACCTGTTCATCATGTGTGCTCTCACATAACCACTGCTCCCATCATTTTTTAACAGCTTGGTCACAATGGCATATATGGTGGGCAATTTGTCCAAAAGACCATTTTGCTTCTCAAAGTCCAATGGTGTGCACCCTCCCATTCTGTTAACTAAGCAAAATGTCCTTTAGTGCATTGTAGAGAGATGTTTTGCAGTCAATGATCTTCCACCAAGGAGGTACACTACCCATAAGTAGCATCTAATAAGCTGATTTTATATTACTGCTATAGGTTTGTGCAATAAAGCAGAGAATTTGGAGCTCTGTATCAGTAAGAAAAGTTCAATGCTTTTCAATGAGAGTTACTTTACCCAAAGTGTTCGTTAATTAATTAAGCACCAATATAATCTAAGGAACAGACACGTACATTTACCAAATAGAACTCACACTCTGGCTTTATGATCTCTTACACCAATACACACATCACTACTAACCTCCACATCCAGCTCTAGAATATCTGCTGTAGTTTTCATCATGGAGCCAATATTGGGAACTGTTCTTCCAAAGTCGCCATGTGCAAACTCTTTTATATATCTGATAACTGTTAAGGAAAACTTTGTAGAATGGAACGGTGTTCACGGTCAAGACTTGTCTCAAAGAGTGCTAGCTGTAGACATAGGTACTGTATCTCCATATACTGCTGAGCGTTGGAATTAAACTGTACTAGGTCAGACATAAGCAAGCAACCTTCAAGGAGTTATCCAGAATTAGAAAAAACAGCGATAATAGCGACACCCCTGTTCTCAGGTTGTGTGTGGTATTACAATACATCTCCATTGACGGCCAATGGAACAGAGCTGGAAGGATAAAAAAAATGTGGACTGCTTTTTTAAAGATACTATCTGACCTGAGAAAATACCTTTCAAATTTAAGCCACTTTACATAGCAGGCATTCAGTTAAATGTATGTAATACATAGACAGCTCTTCACTTACTACAACATCCATATGCCTTATTACGGATAAAGAAACGATGGACTGCTAAAGGGACAAATAGATTCTGTGCTTCTGTATAAAAATATATATATATATATATATATATATATATATATATATAAAAAAATTTTAGATTATATTGGCTACCTGTCTTCCGGAATGCCCATAAGAGTTTAACACATACTTTTATGTCTTAATTTTTCTTTCTTTTGACATCGGAATGTCCATTGTAGTTTACCTGGTTATTCCTGAAATATCATTGTTCTTTGCTCATTGTCCCCTCGTTTTAACTCTTCTTTTGGACTTTTATAGTTGAATTCTACCTCTTGTCATGTGAGTATTTATTCAGGTCACACTTCTGTTGGTGTAAGTTTTCTACTTATTTTTTATTGGAGTGCAACTGAAGCATGACATTGGGTTCCTATAGCCACTTTGCACTTGTCAAATTACATTCAAGACTGTCATCTAGATCCGGTAATACAAGTTTGACCACAAGAAAAAACAAAACAAAAAGAGGTGGACCCTTACTCAGAAAATTTGATACTTACGACACAAATAACATGGGAGTATGTGGGCTTGCGTGTGCTGGTAATGTTGACTGAAAATATTTGCCTTTACTTATAAGCTTTTATTTTCATTTTCTGGAAGAAGCAGGACATATTTTCTAACCCTAAAAGTTTTTAGGTAAATCAAATTTCAAAATCACAGAGAACATTCTCCCCAAGAGGATGAATTTATCCATATGTTTAGTTTTTTTCCCCACACCTTAAAAATAATGGTTATTTCCATCTCGCCTAAAAAAGGTACAGTTCTTCTACTCCATGAACTTGCCATTTTTTGGGTATCTAAAGAATCAACAGGAGAACACTTGAAAAGTTTCAACTAAAGATACAAGGACATTATATATACACAGTGTTGGGTTGTGGAAGATCAAAGTTGGGACCCCGGTCAGTTCCCGAATTTTAAAGAGCCATAAAGACCTATAGGACATCAAAGAGCTTTAAGTGGAGAAAAGGGTCTTGTAGTAGAGCCCAATTGCCCCAAAAATAGCTTTTAGAGGGGTTAAGCTGGTTTACAACCAGACTACCAACTAAACTAATGGAATGCATGGATTACAGTACCCAAAAAATTATAAAACTGGAAAAACTTTGGCAAAATCCTATTACTATGTATAAATATATCATAGGTCATTACAGAGATAGGTGATTAGGGAGACCCAATGCATCTAGAAGTAGAAGGCTTCCACACCAACATAGAAGAGGATTCTTTACTGTAAGAGCAGTAAGACAAGGAACTTTCTGCCAAAGGAAGCTAACACGGTGAACTCACTAAAAATGTTCATGCATGTGACAAATATTACAGGTTATACTGCCGGGACGCATACAGAGCGCAGGAGAACACCGGGAATGTGGACAGGTAAAGTATTAACTGTTTGGGCAAGGGCTGCACGGAAATCATTAAGGGATCGGAGACCCCTGAAAGAGCATAATGATTGGATAAGGGGTGTAGGAGAGATCTGGTCCAGCTTTGGGGGGGAAGGGGGACGGGGTGGTAGTGGCCTAGTTGGGGCGTGGGGTCGAGCGGAGCACTATGGGAGGAGCCGTGGACCTATGATACTTGATTACCTAAGAAATTTAAATAATGAGTAAGTTTTAATATCAGTTAATAACTTCCGGTTAAAGCATAATAGGGGTGATACGGAGAGCCGTTGGTTCATTATATATGGATCTGGGCTTGAAGTGATGCCCTTGAGTCTGGGAGTTTACTATTATTGATATCAGTTAAGGTTCATAACGATAAATATATTTGCATATATGTACTTGTTGTTCTTTAGTTTAATAGTTGCTATAATGAGTATTTCAAGTGAATAAGGGTACCTGGCGTTAGAATGGTGACCTGGCTCGACCTTACGACCCTGTGGGTCCGTGTCCTTCCGTCCTCCGGCCCAACTTATGAGGATAGGATTCTCTCATTAGAGGAGGGTTCTTCTCTTCTGTGCTCTCCTTTCTATTCTTCTGGGGCTGTATAGGTTACATCATGGGTAAATAACTAGTAGGAGATACTTAGGGGAGTGGGAGGCTCCAGTATGTACAGTGTTATGGTAATTGAGTATAGGAATAGACCAATGAAAGATCAACTCAATGTTTTTGTAATGGGAATCAATGGCAGAGAGAAAATCTGAGAGGATAATGTCCAGAAAGAAAAATGGAAGATATTCAAAGTGTAAATGTTTGTGGTTTGGATTTTGCCTCTTTTATATATTTATTTTATTTATTTATTTATTTTGGGGGGGGGGGGGGGGAGGGGGGGAAGGGAGAGGTAATTCTGATGTAATATATTGTGATATGGCGTTTTTTTTTTGCCTTGAAATGTAAGGATAAAATTTTAATAAAGATTATATAAAAAAAAAAAAAAAAAAAAAAAAGGATGTCTGTGCAGCCCTTGCTAAACAATTATCGGACTATGTAATAGGCCCGGTAAACGAGCGCCGATCTAACAGATTGCCACTTGTTTACAATATTGATCGGGCCTTGATCGGCCTGTGTAATAGGACCCTGAGGGAGGACACTGGGCCCAATTCTCTAAAGTCTAAGTGGTGATAACAAAGAAGCTGGCATGTTTTCATTCCTAACTTTCCAGCAATATATATCAATGCTTATTCTAATGCTGCTGCAACAGTGAAGGAAGGATACGTCCCAGCCTGTGTCTTCAAATACAGGCGAAAATGGTGTTCATCCATGTACTCTGCTTTCATAGTGTGAATAATTCTGCATCGTGAAGCCAGGGGTCGTCTGTGGAGGACTCGGAGAGGAGTTTTCTGTATGAGCTTCAACTCCTACAAGAGACATGCCAGGCACTCTATAACATTTAACATAGTCTTTAGGCTATGTTCACACAACGTATTAGACCGGCCGTTCCGTGACCCGGCCGGTCTCTGCCATCATCCCGGGTGATCTTTACGGGCGCATCAGAACCTCCCGCGGCTCACAATGAAGCAAGCGTCCGGAGCCGCTTGCTTCATTATGTGAACTGGCAGGGTTTCCTACAGCCGCAATACATTGAATTGCGCCCGAAGAAAACTGACATGTCAGTTCTTTGCGGCGCCGCACAGGATCCCGGCCGCAGCGTATAAGATGTCTGTACGCTCCGGCCAGGATCCCATAGAAGCAGAGGCAGTGTTCCACAACCTGAAAAGTACGGCCGTTGTTTCCGATGGCAACAATGGCCATGCTTTTATGTAGTGTGAACATAGCCTTATATTTACACTAGTATTTAAAGGGATTGCCTAGGGAGCAGAAAACGTCTGTCTCATCTGTTCTGCTCTCTGCATCTCTGAGAAATAAAGAGGTGGTGGGTGGCCAGTCGTGATCGAGTACTGGCGAAACAATGCCCAAACACTGCCATGACTTGGCTAGTCTTGAGGAATCTAGGGTTCTTTATAGTTTTCTATGGCATGGATGATTTATGGTAAATGTATAGCTTATTTACTTATTTTTTTTCTTTTCATTGATTTGGGAGTCATCAGATATGTTCCCATTTTTTTTTTTTTTTTTTAAAGATCCCACTCCAAACCAAGAAACTAAAGCCATTACACAATACTGTTGGCATGACAAACCTTTATGTCATTGAGAAATTCTATGTCTTTGCTGTCTATGGGCTTCTCTACCCAGATTAGCGCGCTGTAGCACTTAGTCTTCTCCTCTTCTCCTTCTTTCATGTGTGCCACTGCCTCCCTTGAATATACATAAAAAGATATTCCACATATTATACATCACACGTAAATAACAAAACCAATTCAGAGAAATAGCATGACTGTAATCTCACATGGCCAAAAACGCACTGGCCTGAATGAAAGTAGTTTCGGTCACATTGTGGCGGCCATTATACATATACAGGTGTGCACAGTCAATACTACCCCCTTTAAAGCAACTGTGTACCCACAATCTGTATCCCCCCCCCAAACCACTTGTACCTTCAGATAGCTGCTTTTAATCCAAGATCTGTCCTGGGGTCCCTTCGGCAGGTGATGCAGTTATTGTCCTAAAAAACAACTTTTAAACTTGCAGTCCTGTGTCAAACGGCCGTGGCCTAGATTGTGTATGCATTAGGCTGGCACACCCTCTATGTCCCTCCTCCCCACCCTCTTCATCATTAGGAATGCCACTGGAACATGATCCAGACCTTGTGCCGTGCTGACACAGGTGATGAATAGGAGAATAGCTGCCTGGAGCATTCCTAATGATGAGGAGGGCGGGGAGGAGGGACAGAGGTTGTGCCAGCCTAATGCATATACAATCTAGGCCACGGCCGTTGGGCACGGGGCAGCCAGTTTAAAAGTTGTTTGTTAGGACAATAACTGCATCCCCTGCTGAACGGACCCCAGGAAAGATCTTGGATTAAAAGCAGCTATCCGAAGGTACAAGCGGTTTGGGGGGGGGGGGGGCAGATTGTGGGTACAGAGTCGCTTTAAGGGGGGGGGGAATCAGGCATGGACATGACTTGGCATTATGTTTTCTGATTATGCCAGTTCTCTTTCTGCCCATTCAACAAGATGAGAATGACACAAAATTCCTGCCATTTCAATGCAGAAAAGTTGCCCGAAACTCAGCAAAAGCCTCTTACCTAGAAACCATCTGCAAGTCCCGGACTTTTATTTTGTCACTGTTGTTTATTTTCTGTAAGATGAAAAAAAAAAAAAAACAGGAAACACTGAAGAAGCATTTCCTATATTTGTGTAAGGAATCATGTGATCTAATAAATGTCAGTTTATTCTCAGAGTGCCGACCTCAGAGACCATTTCTTCAGGGAGGAGCCTATATGGATTCACACTATGTTACAAGTTACCATTGTGTAACATCAATAAAGAAATCTCCAGTACAAAAGGATCAAAGGATGGAAAAGCAGAATGACTTGTCAGACAGATAGGTAAAAAAATGTCATCGTTTGGATCAGGGTTTAGACTCCAACCAATCTCTAGACATCGCTAAGAGAAGTGCATGGTATACAGTGATGAACAGATCCTTAAAGTCCGGCGGATTATAAAATCCAGCAGCCGGCAGGGGGGAAATTGATTACAAGTACTAACTTACCTCTCCTTGTTCCCGCTGTGAACGGCAGGACCGGCTGCAGAACCCTCACCAGGCTCTGGGATCTCCAGAGCAGATACGTCACAACCTGGCTCATGGACTGGCCGCTCAGCCAGTCAGTGACTGGGGGGGGGTGGGGGCGCCACTCCAGTCACTGATTGGCTGAGCGGCCAGTCCATCAGCCAGGGCAGGCAAATGTCTATATGTCTTGTGTACATGGATGCATGTAAAGTAACACGATGTATGCGGCATAATCACCTGCTGAAGATCTTTCATCTCTTGTTTACTGAAGTTGACTCTGTGAGGATTTACCATCTCAATGGCAAACGGCCTTCCTATAAGACATGAGAGTTCAGTGGGGTCAGTTTTATAGGTGCGATACGTGTTTTCTAGTAATAATAAATAATACTTTATTACAGACCTCTCCCAAGAGTCCTGACGTCCACATCCTCTCTTCCTGAAGATGAGAAGTTAAAACCTTACAAAGAGTAAAAATATAAAATAAATAAATAATAATAATAATAATAATAATAATAATAATAATTTCTGTGCTATAACAATTACACATTATACTGCATTATTATTTTATCATTAATAAGGAATGAATATATAAAAAGTATAAGGTTCTTTGACTACATTCATTGACACTGGCAACAGAAATGCACAATAAATCCTGACAGCTGTAGGAATACATGGCTTCCCTTTATTGTCATATGTGTATAGTATACTGAGATTAGTGTTGCTATTCCTTATAAAAGAAAAATTTGACACATAAGAGACAGGTATGCCCTTTTCTCCCAGTCTCTATCCCCTTTGCCCAAGATTGGCTCTATAGACATTCTATAGAATCCACCTTCTGCAGACTTCTCCCCACTAGTTCTAGCAATCTGTGTCTTTGCATCCAGACTCCGACTGATCCAAACTTTTGGCATGCCTCTAGGACATGACATATGTTTATATTTGCCAGACCACAATGCCTTGTAATTAGAGACAAGCAGACCTTGAGCACGCTCTGATTTGTCCGAACCCAAATGCTCTGCATTTGACTACTGGTGGCTAAAGCCTATGGCTGTATATAGGTTTTTCAGGCAGCCTTAGGCCTGCATCCAACTTCTTCAGCCAGCGGTAATCAAATGCAGAGCGATCAGGTTTGAACAAACCCAAGCGTGCTTGAAGTCCGCTCATCTCTACTTGTAATACAGTCCAAGGAGTACGGCTTTTTGCCTTTTTCCATCCTCAAAGACGACAGAATTTGCAATGGAAGCTACCAATGTATCCTTTGATGCAGAAGTGAAGTCATGTAGCCCCCAGAGGATTGCTTAGACTGGATACAACTGAATCCACATCTTACCCATAACCTGAAACCACAGACATTGCACACTTACTATCAGCTTTAAACACTGCCATAAGCTGTTCGGTTATCAACTCCTCCACAGAAGACTCCATCTTCCTCTCCCCATCAATAACCCATGGGGTCTGGGGCAATGTCCTTGAATATTTGTTATATCTTCCTGCAAAATAATTACAGCTATTGTAATTGTTTTATTGGTAATCAACGAATACCCAATATCAACAGCCTAAAAGGGTATTATCTTGACTTGTTATCCCCCATCCATAGAATAGGGGATAACAAGCTGCCACAGTGATACCTATATTGGCTGGTACCAAAAAATGACTCAACACGGCCACATGTGAAACAGACATGGAACATACATCAACAGGCAGAGCTCTTACATTTAAGGTTCCCGCACCCACTACCCGACCTTTTTAGCATGCACATGTAGGTACAGTACATAAACCCTCTTGGGGATAGTTATGGTATGAACTCTGCCATCGATAAAAAAAAATACAATCCCCCCAAAAAATTAATGGAAACGATAAAAAGAAAGAGATTTCGGATATACCTGCCACAAAAACCGATGCATGGTTGCACTGGATATCAACAACTTGACAAGTTGTCTTCGGAGAAGATGGAGGCCATGGGAAGTGGCTATAAAATATATAGAAATCAAGCAGGATTTATCATGCCGGCTTCACAAATGAATCACAGCCTCAATAAGGACAGCTCATTTATTCACAGATTTCTTTTTTGTTATTTCAGCATCAACTATGTATCCAGAATCACTGGTATATAGGACATATGCAAGGGGTTATTCAGGATATATATATATATATATATATATATATATATATATATATATATATATATATATATATATTCTAAACGATACCCCTCCCCAATACCACCCATCTTGCACCCTGTACCTGTTTTTTTCTCATTATTACCCACTCTGGACATCTAAAATCATCTTCTCTGTGTCCACCCTGACAATGTGCTGCTCCTTCTTCCCCCCTCCCTTTGTAGTCACAGGACATGTGAACTCCTCTCTGGGGGCCAGGTTAGCTGTCTACTGACTTGGTAACCCGGCCCCCACGAGACATCATCTCCATGCACCTGTGCTGCTTCCAGTGGCGTAGCTACAGGGGTCGCAACGGTCGCAGTTGCGACCCGGCCCGCCAGCCAGGGGGGCCCGGCTGGGCCCCCCATGCCACCTTGCTGTGTCCCCGAAGCTGCTTGCAGTGGCGTAGCTACCGCGACCGGGCCGCTACCAAGGGGGGGCCCGCGAGGCCCCCCCTTGCCACTGCACTGCTCCCCTCCCACTCCCTCTTGTGACCGCAAGCAATGTTTTGCCTGCGATCACAAGAGGCGGCTGGGACGGGGCCGGCTGACGTGCGGGGCTGGGAGCATCAGGTAGGCAAAAAGACAGGTCCCGCGAAGCTCCGCCCCCTCCGCGGGAAGCCCCGCCCCCGCCGCGAGAAGCCCGCCAGCGCGCGTGACTAGAAGACTAGAGGAACCATTCAGGTGAGTAAAGATTTTTTTGTTTTAAAGGACATGATGGGGGGTGTAGTGGTATGGTGGTGGAACAAGAGGATGATGGGGGTGTAGTGGTATGAGGATGGAACAAGAGGATGATGGGGGTGTAGTGGTATGGTGGTGGAACAAGAGGATGATGGGGGTGTAGTGGTATGAGGATGGAACAAGAGGATGATGGGGGTGTAGTGGTATGGTGGTGGAACAAGAGGATGATGGGGGTGTAGTGGTATGGTGGTGGAACAAGAGGATGATGGGGGTGTAGTGGTATGAGGATGGAACAAGAGGATGATGGGGGTGTAGTGGTATGATGATGGGGTGTAGTTGTATGATCATGGAACAAGAGGATGATGGGGGTGTAGTGGTATGAGGATGGAACAAGAGGATGATGGGGGTGTAGTGGTATGAGGATGGAACAAGAGGATGATGGGGGGTGTAGTGGTATGATGATGAAACAAGAGGATGATGGGGGGTGTAGTGGTATGATGATGAAACAAGAGGATGATGGGGGGTGTAGTGGTATGAGGATGGAACAAGAGGATGATGGGGGGTGTAGTGGTATGAGGATGGAACAAGAGGATGATGGGGGTGTAGTGGTATGAGGATGGAACAAGAGGATGATGAGGGGTGTAGTGGTATGAGGATGGAACAAAAGGATGATGGGGGGTGTAGTGGTATGATGGTGGAACAAGAGGATGATGGGGGTGTAGTGGTATGAGGATGGAACAAGAGGATGATGGGGGGTGTAGTGGTATGATGATGGAACAAGAGGATGATGGGGGTGTAGTGGTATGAGGATGGAACAAGAGGATGATGGGGGTGTAGTGGTATGAGGATGGAACAAGAGGATGATGGGGGGGTGTAGTGGTATGATGGTGGAACAAGAGGATGATGGGGGTGTAGTGGTATGAGGATGGAACAAGAGGATGATGGGGGGTGTAGTGGTATGAGGATGGAACAAGAGGATGATGGGGGGGGGGGTGTAGTGGTATGATGGTGGAACAAGAGGATGATGGGGGGTGTAGTGGTATGAGGATGGAACAAGAGGATGATGGGGGGTGTAGTGGTATGATGAAGGAACAAGAGGATGATGGGGGTGTAGTGGTATGAGGATGGAACAAGAGGATGATGAGGGGTGTAGTGGTATGATGAAGGAACAAGAGGATGATGGGGGGGTGTAGTGGTATGATGGTGGAACAAGAGGATGATGGGGGGTGTAGTGGTATGATGAAGGAACAAGAGGATGATGGGGGTGTAGTGGTATGATGAAGGAACAAGAGGATGATGGGGGTGTAGTGGTATGATGAAGGAACAAGAGGATGATGGGGGGTGTAGTGGTATGATGAAGGAACAAGAGGATGATAGGGGTGTAGTGGTATGATGAAGGAACAAGAGGATGATGGGGGGTATAGTGGTATGATGAGGATGGAACAAGAGGATGATGGGGGGTGTAATGGTATGATGAGGATGGAACAAGAGGATGATGGGGGTGTAGTGGTATGATGATGAGGATGGAACAAGAGGATGATGGGGGTGTAGTGGTATGATGATGAGGATGGAACAAGAGGATGATGGGGGTGTAGTGGTATGATGAAGGAACAAGCTGAGGATGGGGGGTGTAGTGGTATGATGAAGGAACAAGAGGAGGATGGGGGGTGTAGTGGTATGATGATGAAACAAGAGGATGATGGGGGTGTAGTGGTATGATGATGGGGGTGTAGTTGTATGATCATGGAACAAGAGGATGATGAGGGGTGTAGTGGTATGATGATGAAACAAGAGGATGATGGGGGGTGTAGTGGTATGATGATGAAACAAGAGGATGATGGGGGTGTAGTGGTATGATGATGAAACAAGAGGATGATGGGGGGTGTAGTGGTATGATGATGATGAAACAAGAGGTTGATGGGGGGTGTAGTGGTATGATGATGATGGAACAAGAGGATGATGGGGGGTGTAGTGGTATGATGATGAAACAAGAGGATGATGGGGGTGTAGTGGTATGATGATGAAACAAGAGGATGATGGGGGTGTAGTGGTATGATGATGATGAAACAAGAGGATGATGGGGGGTGTAGTGGTATGATGATGATGGAACAAGAGGATGATGGGGGGTGTAGTGGTATGATGATGAAACAAGAGGATGATGGGGGTGTAGTGGTATGATGATGAAACAAGAGGATGATGGGGGTGTAGTGGTATGATGATGATGATGGAACAAGAGGATGATGGGGGGTGTAGTGGTATGATGATGATGGAACAAGAGGATGATGGGGGTGTAGTGGTATGATGATGATGGAACAAGAGGATGATGGGGGGTGTAGTGGTATGATGATGATGGAACAAGAGGATGATGGGGGTGTAGTGGTATGATGATGAAACAAAAGATGATGGGGGTGTAGTGGTATGATTATGATGGAACAAGAGGATGATGAGGGGTGTAGTGGTATGATGATGATGGAACAAGAGGATGATGGGGGGTGTAGTGGTATGATGATGAAGGAACAAGAGGATGATGAAGGGTGTAGTGGTATGATGATGGAGGGCAGGAGGATGAAAGGGGTAGTAGTATGGTGATGAAGGGGCAGGAGGAGGGGACAACATGGGGGGCATCTGTAAGGGGGATAAAATGGGGGGCCATCTATATGGGGGATAACATGGGGGGCATCTATATGGGGGATAACATGGGGGGGCATCTATAAGGGGGAAACATTGGGGGGGCCATCTATAAGGTGAACTACATGGGGGGTGTATACAATAGGGCATGCACAGAGGGGGATATGTACTATAAGGGGATCACATAGTGTCAGGGCTAGCTACTAAATGAGGGTGTAAAGGGGCCAATACAGATGTGCAGTGTGTATAGAGATGAGGATGGTGTCAGTGTGAGGAGACTAATATGTCTGTCTGGCAGATTCTGTGGATTCGTGGCTCAGACGTTCTCATAATGGCCCAGGGCAGATGGAGAAGAAGATGAAAAGGGAAGAACTCCGATCAGAGAAGACATCCCATGTGAGTCACTTGATATAACTGCACTGTAATGTATATGGTGTATAGAGCCTGTGTGGAGCTGCATCCACCTCTATATGACTGGATGAGGTGATATTGGTCTATGTACAGAGGATTATATTCAGTAGCAGTGGTGGTGTTAGTCAGTATGTGGTGGTATTAGTCAGTAGCAGCAGTGGTGTTAGTCAGTATGTGGTGGTATTAGTCAGTAGCAGCAGTGGTGTTAGTCAGTATGTGGTGGTATTATTTGTTGTTATCTGGTACTGTGTTTTATTGGATTTAGTATACTGGATTTGGTCAGTAACAATATGGTGGTGATGGTTGTGGTGTGGCAGTAATATTTCCCCTTGTGTACTGGTAATATGGGTCTCAGTAAACAGGATTTGTTTAGTAACAGTATGGCGGTAATATGTACGGTGATAATATTTCCTGTATACTGGTATTATTGGTAATATCAGTCTTGAGATATATATCTACCAATAGCATCGAGAAAGGGGGGGGGGCCCAAGTTGACCTCTTGCACCAGGGCCCAAGAGACATTAGCTATGCCCCTGGCTGCTTCTATAGACTTACATGTGTCCCTGAGCCTAGGTCTCTGTAATATGAAGAGTTATAGTTTTATCTTGCTTGCTGTCAGTGAATGCAGGCATATGTACCTGTCTTTGTGTCACAACTCATATAATATAAGTGTTATGGATGTTCTTAGAGTCTGGATGGAACTAGAATGTTTTCATTCACAGTCGGCTCTGCTACATCATCAGCTAGTATGGAATACATACTGGAGTGATGTGATGTCAATTCTTTGGATGGACGGCAGCATCCACCTGTGCATAGTCTATGGCATGGGCAGGGATGCACAGGGGCAAGCAGCACAATCCACGGTTGGTTATCCACACGGATTCCATAGTGTGCACATACTGTACCCTCAGGTGGATAACCCCTTTAAATACAGCTTATGGATGTTCTTAGTGAGACATCCCCCTCTTTAAAGGAGTACTCCAGGCAAACACAGAAAAACATGGATGACAAGGGGTTGTGGGAACATAATAATGAATTGATACTTACCCATCCTGGTGCCCCAGTAGCGCAACATCACTGTTTACAGTCACCCTCCAGTCTGCTGTATCTCTCGGTCGTGTGACGTCATGGCCCCACAGAGAAATGCCTGCTCACCATTCAGTGACTGGGCCAGGACTCCTTTACAATCACTAACTGGCTGAGCAGGTAGTTTCTGCGGTGTTGTGATGAAACAGTAACCGGAAGATTTAGGAGGCCAAAGGGCGACCAGAATGGGTAAATATCATTTCTTTAATATGGTCCCACTACCCCCTGCCCTCCCTGGTTTTTACCTTTGCCCAGAGTACCCCTTTAAGCCAGATATATATATATATAACTATATAAATTATACAAAGAAATGTGATTAAAATCTGGTGATCTCCACCAACGAAGGTTTAAAGTAAAATGAGATTTCAAGAAATGTTTACTGTGTTCAGAGGGAAAGAAATATTCCCCTATAATTTCTATAACTATTACGTTAAATGGGCCAACCATAGGAGACATTGTACTAGTGACATAGATGCCAGTTCTGTGAACTCTGAATATCTTCCAAAAACAGAGGACAGGAGAAGATGTGAACAAATTAATCAGCAGATCATTAACAATGAGCAGGTATCTGGGACTTCCTCTTATCTGCTCCTCCCCCACACTCTTCTGTTAATAATACACTCGGTACTGAGAAGTTAGCTTAACAGAACTCACAGGCAGAAGTCATGGTCTTTTATCTTGTCTAAAGCCTTCACGACAGCCATTCGGGTAAAAATAGACTGCAGAAAGAAGAACAAAGCGTTACACCATTATCTACAGAAGATGTGACTACCACTCAGGAAAAGACAGGCATTTTATTTGGCTTTTAGATTTTTTTTAATAGTAAATAATACATATAATAACCATGCATACTTAGTCATACTTAAAGGGGTAATATCTTTACATTACTTTAAAAAAATCTTCAATAAAAATTATTGAACGAGAACCCCTTTGAATATGCAACCTGCTGGTGGTGTTAATAGGATTATTCAGCACTAGAACAATCACAGCTACCTTTTTGCAAAAAAACCCAAAAAAACAGCACCACCCCTGCCCTCAGGTTATGTGTGGTATTGCAATTCAGCTCCATTCAATGAAACCAGAAACCACAATCAAACTGAGGAATTGTATTGTGCGGATTCTGGAAGAAAGCGGCCACGTTTTTCTAAGCCTTCAGAACACTTTTAGATAAAGCTCTTGAAACCCTTTATGGTAATGAACATAATCTCACTAAACTGATCATTGTAAATGCTATAACTATAAATCAGCATATAGACAGCGATGTCCATACACAAATACTGCTATGTGCTTCAACTAACCAGATAAAAGAGGAACCACCATCTGTAGACTAGAATAATGTTCTACTACAAGGAAAACAGAAGTAAAGTTTAATAAATGTCAACTTTTACCTTCACTGCCACCTGCTGCAGGAAACGGAACAGACGCTGTGGCTATAGTATCTCACAGTTCGTGTTCACACTGTGCAAAGAAGTGTAGAATATTTCACCTATGCCATACCCCGTACCATGCAGTGTTTGCTATACAGAGGGGGGGGGGTCTGAGAAGTTCCTAGATTTGCCCCCTTGCAGTTGGAATTGAACTTGGGGCTACAAGAACATGGCCACTTTCTTCCAGAGACAGCACCACTCTTGTCTCCAGCTTGGGCGGGGGTTTGCTGCTCAGTTCCATTGAAGTGAATGGAGCTTAATTGTAAACCGCTGCATGCAATAAGAGAAGTCTCGGCACTACCGGCTGTGGCTTCCAGGCAACTATAATGGTGTGGCTTGCCGAAGGAGACTATACTATTGCAATGCCTTGGTGGTGCTCAACTCTAATTCACAGTCTTTTGCAAACTTGTCATATAGAAGAAATAGTGGCACTCACCAGGATAGATTGCAAATAAAACAAACTTTTATTCCAAATCTGGCAACTGGGATGTGGATCAACGGGCAACGATCATTTTGCGTGCTCACGTGATGCACGCTTCCTCTGAATAGTAATTTGTGTATGTTCTCCCCCCCTTTGTTATCGGCACAGGAGAGCGGCCTTTCATGTGTGAGACCTGAGGGAAAAGTTTTGCCTCCAAGGAAAATCTGAAGCATCATAATCGTATACATACCAGGGCCGAGAGGAAGCGTGCATCACGTGAGCATGCGAAACGATCGTCGCCCGTTGATCCACATCCCAGTTGCCAGATCTGGAATAAAATTTTGTTTTTTTTGCAATCTATTCTGGTGAGTGCCACTATTTCTTCTAGTTAATTGCAAACCGCAGTTAATTGCAAACCGCACCTGAACTGGAGACAAGAGTGGTGCTATCTCTGGAAGAAAGTGGCCATGTTTTTGTAGCGCTGGATAACCCCTTTAAAGGGGTTATCCGGCGCTACAAAAACATGGCCACTTTTTCCCCTCTCTTGTCTCCAGATTGGGTGGGGTTTGGAACTCAGTTCCATTGAAGTAAATGGAGCTTAATTGCAAACCACACCTGAACTGAAGACAAGAGAGGGGGAAAAGTGGCCATGTTTTTGTAGCGCTGGATAACCCCTTTAATATCTTGTTATGCAACTGTTCAACTACCAGACGTTTTATGATTACTATAGCTATTCTTCATTTCGGGTAGAACTTGAGGTGGCAGAGGCACAAGCAATTTTCACGTCTGCAGAGTTACGGGTCGCCATGATGTTTTTGTTTCTCCAGGAAAAAAGTCAGCAAAGGACAATTACATTAGGGGAGAAGTGTTCTTTCCTACAGCACTCTCAAAACCTGGATTTCTCGTTTTAGGACTTGGCATATGACCGTTTAAGATGAACCCCACAGTGGGTGCCCCACAACATCAGCAGACCTGGCACAACCAATGCTGTCCATAGGCCGATTCTTGAGGACCAGTAAATGTCCACCAAATAGATAGCCCAGATACGGGACATCTCCCTGGAGTGGCTTGGTTTCTTTATTACCAATATACTATACATGCACAAGCTTTCTGCAACGTGGTTGCCAAAATGTTGCCGAAGTGAACAATGCACCTTTGCATACCTCCAAAGATGTGGCTGCCACATTGGGTTTCTAACTGGTCCACCATACCCCCTATTGACCTGACCTGGCCCCTTCTATTTCCTAACTTGAAGAAACACCTGAGGGGTCGTCGTTTTGATAACATTACTGAAAGAGTTTGTATGTTCTCTCCGTGTTTGCGTGGTTTCCTTCCACACCCAAAAACATACAGATAGGTGAAGCGCTGCGGAATCTGTGTGCGCTATACAAATAAAAACATTATTATTATTATTATTATTATGATGATGTCAAAAATGCTGCCGAGAGCTGGGATGACCACCTATCACATGATTTCTTTTTGAATGTACTAAAAAAGCTGCAACAACAATGTAAAAAGTACTTCAGTCTGAGGGGGGAATATGGTGAATAAATGTGTACTTCATCGATTCATTCTGTGCAAAACCAGGAACTTTTCCACATCCCTTGTAACCTACTGAAAATACGACTGGGAAGGGTGGCAGCTGTCGGCTAGGACAGACTGCAGACATAAAATGCTGTACTTTAGTGCCCTGAGGAAATCCTTAATGGGGTGGAAATATGTCGGGAATATATATATTTACTTATTATTTTTTTTTTGCATGTGTTTTTGTGTAAAGAGGCAAAAGAACCTTATAGGGCAAGGTAGGGCCAGAGTGGGTGCTCTTCTTGGAGGGTCAGCATTAGAGAAGATTCTAGGGAGATCTCTCTAGCCATCATACTCTCTCTCTCTCTCTCTCTCTCTCTCTCTCTCTCTTTACCTTGAAGAGCACAGATTCAAAAGTTACTCAACTGGAAAAGAGAGATCTGGAGAAAAGACTGTGAATGTTTTCATCTTAACAGACAAGAGAAACTCCAACCACAAATACAATTTTTTTTTACATTATTCCACACTTTTTGGCTACACTGGAGCCTTGGTAACACTATTCATTAATGTCTGTTTTATGTCTTCTTTAAATCGACTAAAATCCAGTCTGCTAATAAAACATGCTTTAGTTACTCCTAAACCTTGTCAGGGATCTACCGGCGCAGAGGACTGGGCGAGCCCCTAGGTGTGGTGCTGTTATTATTCTACTTATTCATCTCCACCCAAACCTATAAATGATATTGTCTGATAGCGTCTGATTCATCAAGGATTATATTGTGACAAATAACCAAGAAAAACCTAATATTCACACCCTCAGGAACTATACATGAACATCATCTATTGAACCATGTTGACTTTTGGACAAAATAAGTTTCCGCAGCTTTTTTAAGGTTTTCTTACACATTTTTAGAGAAATATAATTTTATCTGTCTCACCATCGGACATTTTTCTTCTGGTAACTCTGTGGTTCTCAGGTTATTTGGACAGTGCACGCCACGCTGTATATCTCACTATCTCATTGCTGATTCACAGCCATTCTTTTCTACCTTATAGATGTAAATTGTAACTCATATATAGTAAGTGTACAAGCCGCCATCTCATATATAGTACGTGTACAAGCCGCCATCTCATATATAGTACGTGTACAAGCCGCCATCTCAGTATAGGACGTGTACAAGACGCCATCTCAGTATAGGACGTGTACAAGACACTATCTCAGTATAGTACGTGTGCAAGCCGATATCACAGTATAGTGTGTGTACAAGACGCCATCTCAGTATAGTACATGTGGCAGAGGCTATCCCAGTATAGTACATGTGGCAGAGGCTATCCCAGTATAGTACATGTGCAAGACACCATCTCAGCATTATATGCGTACAAGACGCTATCTTGGTATAGTACGTGTATAAGACACCATCTCAGTATAATACAAGTACAAGACGCTATCTTGGTATAGTACGTGTATAAGACACCATCTCAGTATAATACAAGTACAAGACGCTATCTTGGTATAGTACGTGTATAAGACACCATCTCAGTATAATACAAGTACAAGACGCTATCTTGGTATAGTACATGTGCAAGAAGCCATCACGTTATAGAATGTGTACAAGCAGCTATCTCAGTATCTCGGTGTTTGTGGACTGTCAATAAAACAATACAACAAAAATTAACATTATTGTTCGCTGTATGTTTAAGCAACATGTTATATATGGACTGAATAAAATTGGTTTTAAAGAAGTGCCACAAGTGCTGGATTATGCCCTTTGCATTGAAAAGTCAAAAAATGTGCCAGGTTTATCAAAGTGGCTATCCGATTTGGTTAAATATATGTTCAATTATCCCCCCTCCTGCAAACCAACAATCTGTTCCTTACTTATGTTATCAGTCTCCTTCACGAGTTCTAAGTCTGCCGCCTAAGGCTCAAGACACAGAAAACTGTGCGTGAGCTGTTCTCTCCATCCCACTCTGAACCCCCTTATCCCCCTCCCTTCTGTCATGCTCATGTAAACAGCCTCACTGGCTGGCTGTCTCTGCACTATGTGATGCCAGTCAGCCCCCTCTGAAGTCAAGTTGGCTGGCGACCTCACTGTGATTAACCCTCACAGCATCACAGTGCAGAGACAGACAGACAGACAGGGATGCTGTTTACATAAGCGTCCTCAAAGAGAGGAGAGAAGAGGGAGTTCCAAGCAGGATGGACAGAACAGCTCAGACATAGTTTTCTGTGGCAGCAGATTCAGAACACGGGAAGTAGACTGATAAAATAACAAGTATGGAACTAGTCTCCAGGAGGGGGGATTATTGAATATGTATTTTACCTAATAAGATTATCCCTTTAAGCGGTTTTATAAATTGGTCTGATTTACCCCTAGTAACGAACCACAAATTAGGTTTCGATTCTCATATTGTGCTGGTATAAAAAACTGTTGAGCTCTAATTGGTTTCTATGGGCAATTCACATAGATTGATAAATCTGGCCCAAGATTTGATCAGTCGAGGTCTGGTGTTCAGATCCCCACTGATTGCTAGGTAGAACCAGGAGAAGAGCATAGCTGAGCACTTCTCTCCCCAGCTCACTGCTCTCTCTGCCTTGTTCCATTGTAAGTCTAGGGAGCCTGTGTTATGCCACAAGGAAAGGAGAGCAGCAGGCTGGTGAGGGAAGCAGCCTCTCCCTCTACATAACAGACCTGCTCATGAGCTAAGTGGATACCAGCCTGTAGGCATCACTTACTAATAGCCTAAAGTTAGAAGTGACAACAACAAGGAGGTTAGAGCATTAGCTAAACCTAACTATCACCTAGATCCAAATCATACGCAGACGGTTCAGGTCCTCCAGGCATTGTTTTATTATTTCTTCCTTTAGCCCAGACAACCCCTTTAACTCTTATGTACCTGTTGCTTATGTAATATTTATACCTATTTTTATAACGGCTTATATGAGTGACTATGAAGAACATTCAATGATCGGGTCTAATTCTACTACTATGTACCTGGTCCAGGCTATTAAACAAGAAATAGGAATCAAAACTCTAGACAGAATAATGCAGACAGACAAGGTGCTTCTTGTATTGTACAACACACACACACACACACACCTAGAAACAGGCAGTAAATAAACACAACCATTTTCCAACCCAACTTCCTCCTCCTATTACTTCCTCTTTAGTCACATTGTTTTAATAGCATATAAAAGCACATTACATCCATTTTTATTCATAATTCTGTAGGTGTTATAGGAGATAAAGCAGAGCCAAAGAGGAAAGAAAAAAAATTATGTAGATGGATAGGGAAATGGTTTTCATATTTATATGGTGGTAAAGAGGCAGAGACATCCCAACAGGTTATATACTATTTCCATGCCGCCTGTCTGTATGTGCCTACACGATGACCTGTCCTCCAAATGGACAACACATGTAACCATGGCAGGCAATCTATATTATGACACCACAGTTAGGGGAGGCCATGGCTCGGGGATGGTACGTGTAATATTCCACTCTTAGGGCCGTCTTACACGGCCGATATTGAGGAGGAAACGAGCGCTGACCTGTCTTATTACATGGGAAGCAGACCGTCGCTGTTATTGTTTTAATAGAATATGTTGAATGACAACGATCAGCTGATCAATTGCCTTTTACCATAACCTATGACACCAAATGATAAGCGGCCAATAATCGTTTGGTGTAATGGTGCCCTTAAGGTCCATACAACTTCAATAAATAACGGTCGAAAGATCGCAGAGATGTCCGTTATATCTCCTGTCCACCTAATGCAGAGGAAAGTTCGGCACAGCCAAGCTTTCCTGTGTTTTCTATAGGGAGGGGTAAGCTGCAGCTTCTCTTTCTGAACAAAGGGGTCAGCCATGATTATCCATCAAGGCCGACCCCTATAACCACCAACATCATTTATCGGTGGTTGTTTGGGAGAACACTATACGCTAGGATGATGGCCAAATCCATCACAAGCGGAAAGTTCGGCCGGTTAAAGTCTAAAGTGCATGCGGACCTTTACCATGCAGTAGCCTCTGGTCCATCCCATTACTCACTGTCCTTTTCCGCTCTGTCTACTTGGTGTGGATCATCTTCAGTAGTCAGAGTAGTACAGCTTGCAGGACCACAACCCAGACTCTCTCAGGCTCTCCTTCTCCTGCACATAGCACACACAAAGCCCCACCCCCACTTCCTGTGTTGTGTCCTGATCTAGCCATTACTAGACAGAATCTCCCAACAACAAGCAGTGGACAGCAGGTGGCAGGAAAGGGAGACACCTAGTGGCCAAGATATTAGAGCCGTCCTTCAGGGGTAAGAAGTCGTTTTTGGTAAATGAAGTGATTTACAACCTCATTAATAATCACATAGGTAATAGGAAGAAGGTTTTTTGAATGACTGAAGAGCTTTTCTTGAAGGTGTTAGGTCTCTGAGATGTTCTCCATCACCTTAGGCTGGGTTCACACTGCGTTTTTGAAATCCGTTTTTTGCAAAAAACGAATGAAAAACGGATGAAAAAAAAACGGATGCATTTGTGTGCATCCGGTTGGATCCGTTTTTCCATTAACTTCCATTGTAAAAAAAAACAGCTCAAAATGGATCAGTTTTTTTTAACGGACACTAAAATAGTGTCAGCTATGTTTTTGTGTCCGTCAAAAAAAAACGGACCTGTTTTGATCCGTTTTTTTTTTTTACAATGGAAGTCAATGGAAAAAACGGATCAAAACGGATGCACACAAACTGCATTGCAAAAACGCAGTGTGAACCCAGCCTAAGTTTGCTGTGGAAACCGGCTGATTGTCAATCTCTGTAATCGATGATAAATTTCTATCAAACAATATACATGATCTGTCCTCCTGGGAACGGACAGGCACTTACTTGTTTATTTTTGGCAGGTTTAAAACAGTCCTTACACACCGTGGCTCTATAAAAAGAGATAAACAGTCAATTAGACCTACTAGAAGAACGAGACAACCGAGTCGAAGCACAGTACTTAAATGAATTTAGAAAACACCTTCCACGCTATTTCAATTCCTTATTTCAAATTCGATTCATAAAACTGAGAATTGTGCAGTCTCATTCTTCATGGGAGAGGAGAAACTGAGTGGAGGTAATGCGATACCATGTGCACCATCCCTGCTGCATTGGTGGCTTGTCTTAGTAATGGGACACACATTAAAGGGGTTGGTCAGCAAAAAACTTTTTTTTTTTTTTTTTTTCAAATAAACTGGTGTCAGAAAGTTATATAGATTTGTAATTTACTTCTATTAAAAAATCTCAAGTCTTCCCATACTTACTAGCTGCTGTATGTCTTGCAGGAAATGTTTTATTTTCAGTCTGACACAGTGCTCTCTGCTGACATCTCTGGCCGAGACAGGAACTGTCCAGAGCAGGAGAGGTTTTTCTATGGGGATTCATAGAAAACTGAGACAGAATTCCTGTCTCGGCCAGAGATGTCAGCAGAGAGCACTATGTCAGACTGAAAATAAAACAACATTTCCTGCATGACATACAGCAGCTGATAAGTATGGGAAGACTTGAGATTTTTTAATAGAAGTAAATTACAAATCTATATAACTTTCTGATATCAATTGATCTGAAAGAAAAATATTTTTGCTGAATAACCCCTTTAAGGCTGGGTTCACACAGTGTTATTCCTGTACATCCCAGGTATACCTCAGCATCCCACCAACATAGGAAGCTTACCAATACCACAGCATGCAACAGCGGCTCCATTCACTTTAATGGCCCAAATACTGTCATCCACGTTCTGACCACTTCCCACACATACACATTATTCTGCTTACCCCATGGCTCCAGCCATTCATGCTATCAGGTACAGCTAAATAAACATGTAAGCGTGGGTGGCCCAAACATTTAGACCACTAACATAAATGGACCTACCGCTGTGTACCACAGTATGTGTCCCTTTGTTGACAAGATACCAATGTATTCTTGGGATATACAGCAAGCCTAAAGGTCAGTATGGACCTGAACAAGGGGTAGACCACTATTAGTACTCTGATATCTGTTTGGGTATCCTAGATCTTTTTTTTAGGTATGTGCATGTTGTACTGAATCTATGCATACTATACTAGGCATCCCGATCAGCGAGACCCATGACCGATCAAAATTTTTTGATTTTTTTTTTTTTTTTTAATGACAGTGCCCATTTAAGTGTTCCCTATAGTAGAATGGGATTCCAGTGAAGAGAAATTGAAGGAAATGTAACTCTGGGCAGGGGAGGAGGTCAATATGTTGTGAGAAGGTGAGAAATATAGTTAAAGGGGGGTCCTTTGCAGCTTCTCCCTTCACTGCAGTAAATAGTATGGCAGCTGAGCATGTGCGCTGCTGATACATCCATTCAGGGTATCCATTCAATATTTCTTTACCCCTACAATCAGCAGTCTGACTTGTTAACTGCACAAAGCAGCAGCTTAGAACTGGGAGAAGGAGACTGAATAGATAATAACAAGTATGGAAGGAATTGTTAGTCTCATGGGCAACAACATATCAAAAGATATGATTGAGTGGAATACCCCTTTAAGCTGCCATTACATTTACATCAAGGGACAGGGAATGTCTCTACACGGTCCGACATTATGCCATCAGGCTATACAGGGATACACCCTTCTTACAAGGGGAAATTATAACACCTGATAAGATGCAACAGAATTGTTATTTTTGTGGGTAATGTACATATCTACTATAAGGCTATGTTCACACTACGTAAATTTACGGCCGTAGTTCTCGCGGCAGAACTACAGCCGTAGATTTGCGGAGTGGAACATAGCATTATTTGCTTTGGGATCCCGGCTGGAGCATACACACATCGTATACGCTCCGGCCGGTTCCCATACGGCGACGAAAACAACTGACAGGTCCATTATTTGCGGACGGAATTCAATGAATTCCGCCCGCAGAAGGACCTGTCTGTTCACACAGTGAAGCGAGCGGCTCCGGCCGCTTGCTTCACTCTGTGCTATGGGAAGCTCTGATGCGGGCGCGCGCTGATGCGCATCAGCGCGCGCCCGCATCAGAGCTCCACGGAGGAAAGATCATCCGGCTGGTACTTAAGTACCGGCCGTGATGATCCGGGCTAAGACCGGCCGTTCCGTGACCCGACCGGAGTCACGGAACGGCCGGTCTCATACATAGTGTGAACATAGCCTAATAGAGTATTGTGAGTATATTGACAGTATGCAATATGTGACCGGAAATACAGCACATTTGGATTTTTGGCAACAGCCTCTACCATTATTGGGTATATTAAGACTTATAGTCATGCTACACTTCTAAACTCAAAGGGGGAGATTTATCAAACATGGTGTAAAGTGAAACTGGCTCAGTCGCCCCTAGCAACCAATCAGATTCCACCTTTCATTTTCCAAAGAGTCTGTGAGGAATGAAAAGTGGAATCTGATTGGTTGCTAGGGGCAACTGAGCCAGTTTCACTTAAATGTGGCCGCATGGTTACAACATGACAGTCACCAGAAATCCCAAGCGGCTGGATTTCTAAAGGGACCATAATCAATAGATGTTATTTCGTCCGTGTGATCTCATGTTACAATGAGAAATAGTACGGCTGAATCTTGCATCACTGATTTGCATAGATTATATTCTGTATTGATCGGGAATCCATTTCCTAGTGGAAGTAAACAAGAAGCACGTCGGTGAATCAGCTGGGGAATACTTATTATACTGTAAAATTATCAGATGAGTAATGTGTCGATGACCTGTACAGTGCTTTCCCTATGCTGACGCTATGACTAAGATACCTAGTAAATGAGGAATTTGGCTTTAACGCTGTAGAATAAGACTGAGATCACTGGGGCAGCGGCACTTACAGGAAGTGGCAGTCGTCCTCGGTATCTTGGTGACAGAACACCACCCCGACTTCAAACAGACTCTAAAAACAAAAACATGATTTTAGCGATAGAAGTGCGGTAAACAGCAGGGAAGGGAGAACGCTCTGCAGGGAGATCAAGCGTATAGGACGCAAGAGGAAACCGATCCTCAGCCAGATCACTGCAAAGAGAAACCTCAGGCGGCAAACATTAAAGAAGCCAGTCACACAGAAAATATCACATCTTAATGCTATCATCTCCAAAGGATACAAGAAGAAGAGATATGGGCTGCTTTATGCAAGGGTTTCATAGTATCACTCTCTCTTGACCATGGGTTTTACACAGTACTGCAGCTCCGTCATGTGACAGTAAATGAAAGGGAGCCTCTCATGCTGAAATACAGTCATATCATTAGACAGTCTGATATTATAGAGCAGGAGAAGCTGGGTAGAATAATATATAGCTTGTATAACTTGTAATTTATTGGACTAAATTCTTGCTTTTTCTGATCTTAGGAGTCCAGTGGGTGGTGTCAATCAGTGATTGGATGTAGATCATAGAGTAGGACCGCCCACTAGGCTCCTCAATTTAGGATGAGCAGGGATTTAGACCAACAAGGTAAAACGTTACAAGTAATTCTGAATGCTTTGCTAAGAAACTATATAGCAATCTGCTTGACTCTTCCTGCTCTGAAACATGCTGATCATGAATCAGTCTGTATTTTCACTGTCACAGTGCCACTTTAAGCTGCAAATGACCCTTGGGCAAAAGCCGTTCTGTGGCCACTTTATAGTAAAATTGCTTAGTGTACAGTATTAGAAAATGAACTCACAGTCCTGACAGCTGACAGCAGCTCCGTTTACCTCAGAGCTAAAATCAGACTCCCCTTCTTCAGGCTGGGCTGCCCTGCTCTGTGGTGATTCTGTCCATAAGGGGCCTATTTCACGGAGCGATTATCGCTTCGTGGAATAGAGAGAACTATCAGCCGATGATCATCTGTTCAAACCTAAAATCATCGCCACCCGCCACCAGCGCATCGCTACGTGGAATAGCAGGTGCAGCGGGCGACCGACGATTTCAAAACATCATACATTACCTGTCCAGGCGCAGGCCTTCTCCTTCTCCAGTGATTGGCTGAGCGTTCTGTCAGTTCAGACAGGCCGCTCCGAAGCTGCTGCGGCGCGGGACCGAGAGAAGGAGAAGACCTGCGTCTGGACAGGTAATGTATGAAACAAGGGCTGCAACGACATCGGTAACAATTGTGGGGCCGTGGAATAGGCCCAGTAAGCGAGCGCAGATCTAGCAGATCGGTGCTCGTTTACATCGTTGATCGGGCCCTGCTCGGCCCGTGAAATAGGACCCTAAGATGGCCGATATGGAGGAGCATGTGACCATGCCCCGCCTCCAGTGTCCATCACTGAGCCTGTATATGCCTATGAGGGACACTGGGGGATTTGCAACAATGGCCGTGATTAATACAAAAGTTAATGTTCCAAAGAAGTCAGAGGAATCCCGGCCTTAGTGTATACACATAGTATACACTACGGCCGGGATCCCTCGTGGCCGCACGAAAAACTGACATTTCGGACTGACACGTCCGGTGTCCTACATAGTGTGAACCCGGCCTTAGAGTGCATAGTGTGTAAGACAGGGGTGGGGAACCTTTTCCATGTCAAGGGCCGGTCGGGCATTAATAAAATCATTCGAGGGCCGCATACCGTGCGCGGCAGTTAGTAGCGGGGGTTTGCAGCACCCAGGACAAGGCATAGTATTGTTCCCCTAGTGCCCCTGCTATTGTAGTTAACCCCCAGTGATGCCCCCTGTAGTCTAGTTAACCCCCAAGTCATGTCCCTGGTAGCCTAGTTAACCCCCATCAGGCATGTCCCTGGTAGCCTAGTTATTCCCCCCCCATCAGTCATGTCTCTGGTAGCCTAGTTGTCCCCCCCATCAGTCATGTCCCTGGTAGCCTAGTTGTCCCCCCCCCCATCAGTCATGTCCCTGGTAGCCTAGTTATTCCCCCCCCATCAGTCATGTCCCTGGTAGCCTAGTTATTCCCCCCCCATCAGTCATGTCTCTGGTAGCCTAGTTGTCTCCCCCATCAGTCATGTCCCTGGTGGCCTAGTTATCCCCCCATCAGTCATGTCCCTGGTAGCCTAGTTGTCCCCCCCATCAGTCATGTCCCTGGTAGCCTAGTTGTCCCCCCCCCCATCAGTCATGTCTCTGGTAGCCTAGTTGTCCCCCCCATCAGTCATGTCCCTGGTAGCCTAGTTGCCCCCCCCATCAGTTATGTCCCTGGTAGCCTAGTTATTCCCCCCCCCCCATCAGTCATGTCTCTGGTAGCCTAGTTATTCCCCCCCCATCAGTCATGTCTCTGGTAGCCTAGTTATTCCCCCCCCCATCAGTCATGTCTCTGGTAGCCTAGTTATTCCCCCCCCCATCAGGCATGTCCCTGGTAGCCTAGTTATTCCCCCCCCCCATCAGGCATGTCCCTGGTAGCCTAGTTATTCCCCCCCCCATCAGGCATGTCCCTGGTAGCCTAGTTATTCCCCCCACCATCAGTTATGTCCCTGGTAGCCTAGTTATTCCCCCCCCCATCAGTTATGTCCCTGGTAGCCTAGTTATTCCCCCCCCCCATCAGTCATGTCTCTGGTAGCCTAGTTATTCCCCCCCCATCAGTCATGTCTCTGGTAGCCTAGTTATTCCCCCCCCCCCATCAGTCATGTCTCTGGTAGCCTAGTTATTCCCCCCCCATCAGACATGTCCCTGGTAGCCTAGTTGTCCCCCCCATCAGTCATGTCCCTGGTAGCCTAGTTGTCCCCCCCCATCAGTCATGTCCCTGGTAGCCTAGTTGTCCCCCCCCATCAGTCATGTCCCTGGTAGCCTAGTTGTCCCCCCCCATCAGTCATGTCCCTGGTAGCCTAGTTGTCCCCCCCCATCAGTCATGTCCCTGGTAGCCTAGTTGCCCCCCCCCCCATCAGTCATGTCCCTGGTAGCCTAGTTGTCCCCCCATCAGTCATGTCCCTGGTAGCCTAGTTGTCCCCCCATCAGTCATGTCCCTGGTAGCCTAGTTGTCCCCCCATCAGTCATGTCCCTGGTAGCCTAGTTGTCCCCCCCCATCAGTCATGTCCCTGGGATCCTAGTTAACCCCCAAATAAAAAAATAAACATCCCACTCACCTTACCTCCGCTCCCACGCAGTCCAGGTCCTCTTCTCTCCCAGGTCCTCTGTGCCGGTCTTCTCCTGCAGGCGGCGCGCGATGAAATGACGTCATCGCGCGCGGCCCGCAGGAGACTAAAGACACGCGCCGCTCTGCTGGGGAAGGAGCCGGCACAGACAGCATCCTCCGGTGTCCGCCAGCTGTCACAGACACCGGAGGATGCGGTGTATGCCGGCTTCTTCCCCAGCAGAGCGGCGAGCATCACAGGGGAGCTGCGGGCCGCAGGCCGCATCGGGAGGTCTCAGGGGCCGGATGCGGCCCGCGGGCCGGAGGTTCCCCACCCCTGGTGTAAGAGATACAGTTTAGCCAATATGTATTTGAGTGTAAGGACCCTGCACACAGCAGTCATGAACTCTTCTGTAAATATGATTTGACAGTAATGTTTACTAGGAGTTATAAGGAGGACCTGTCACAGGGACACAACTCACCAAATCCTGTATTAGCAGTGGGCGAGAGTTTTCGTCAGGGGATGAAACATAGATAGGGCACATTAATGATACCAGAACTAGACTGTGGTTACAAAAATACAAACTGTAAACTTTTTGGATTAAAAAGGTTTTTGCCATTAGCTAATGCACATCTGTATGCCTATAAAGGCACAGGGACATCATAGAGGGGGACTCCGCCCAATTATGAGCCAGTGTGAAGTGCCAATGCCAGGAGAAGCTTCCTAATGTCTGACCCATTGCCACCACCTCCAAATCACAGAAGGGGCTGCGTACTTGGTGTACTGCCTACAGGGGGCGATCTGGTAATTGGAGACACTACCTACAGGGGACAAATGCCTAATAAGAAAGACTAACACACTGTGGGGACCTTCCTTATGGGGAAAATTACCTATTGGGGGCCCCTGTTTATCTACTGGAGGGACCCAACTACTTAATGGAGGAGACCTACCCCTCCCTCCCAACCCACTTTAACTTTTCCTGACATGTTCTGTCATGTTATAATATGTATGCTCTTAATAAACTATGTTTTAAAAAAAGAAAAATGCTGCAAGTATAGCAGGTTCTGAAGAGACAAGCCATGGCTGTAAGATATAGTCTGAGCCGGATAAAGAAGAAAAGGGGTAGTGAACAACTCTGATACAAGCTGCACCCTGTGAGTCACTAGATAGAACTGCACTGTATTCTCTTATAAGGTCTTTATTGGTAATAACACCAGTCATGGCGAGGCAGTATTATTAAGGCATTATGTATTGGCAACATCTTTCCGTGAATAGGGTGTTTTCTTTAGTAGCAGATACATTTAGAATTGCCTAAATTAGCTTATGATGGTTTTCCTGCATAAATAGCAACCTCTTAACCTTGTGTATGCCTATGTATTTTTATTTGCAAATGTCATACTCCTCCTTGGCTAAAAATACTTTGAGGAATTTTTTTTTTACTCTTCTTGAAAAAATGTAGTGCAACCTCTGTTTGGAGGTCATGTAGTGCTCTTTTGGGAAAAAAAATACAAAGCAGATGTCCTCCAGAAGGAAGAGAGCTCGCTCTCTAAAGCTGACCATTGGAGGTAGCGCCCCTGCATATCAAAACCTCCCATACCGATCAAAACTTTTGACAGGTGCACTTTAAAGGAGATGTTGTGGATGTTAGTGAACCGGTCATCATCTGCACCATGATATATACAAATGATAATTTGGTTTTTATTCAATATAGACCTTTATAAGAAGATGATCATACCTTGCTCACTGCTTGTACCCCCAATTCCTCAGATATCATGGGATGAATTATCCATTTGTACGCCTCTTTTAGTTGGATGATATCTGCTTTTTCCAGGACACGATCTTGCTTTCTGTTTAGACATATAGACATTAGCTTCATTATTTAACACAACCTTCATTATATAACACTAAGGCCCCATGCACACAGAGCAGAGCAGCAGAATTCCGCACCAGAATTGTGCGCCATGGAATGCCGCCAGCCTCCGGGTTATAATGACACTCTATGGGAGGCTCGTGCGCTGCATCTTGTTCATTCTTTAGGGCTGAGAGAGGAGCCGCACGAGCCTCCCATAGAGTGTCATTATGACACGGAGGCTGGTGGCATTCCATGGCGGACAATTCCGGCGCGGAATTCCGCTGCTCTGCGTGCACGGGGCCTAAGGGGGAGATTTATCAAACATGGTGTAAAGTGAAACTGACTCAGTTGCCCCTAGCAACCAATCAGATTCCACTTTTCATTCCTCACAGATTTTTTTGAAAAATAAAAGGTGGAATCTGATTGGTTGCTAGGGGCAACTGAGTCAGTTTCACTTTACACCATGCTTGATAAATATTCCCCTAAGAATATATTTAGAATAGTTACCAAATGGCTGAAGCTACATTAGCAACACAAGTAACATAGTAGTCTAAAGGTCTTTATACAAGGCCCGATATACGCAGATGAGCTCAGACCGGCAAAATCAGTCACACTGCCAGGCCACACAGATCCCGGCATTGTTCCTGCAGCCATTTAAAAATATTACTGTCAGCCACACATCCTGTGTATACAGCAATTTATTTTCACGTGGCCCAAAAGATGTGATCGGCCAAGGATAAGGCATTTTTCTCCCGCTCAGCTGATCGTTGACACATACATGGGCCGATTATTGGCCGAAGGAGCGCTAGGAATGCTCCTTGCTGATAATCAGCCCATATAAATGGCCCCTAACTTGACTTATATCGACAGCAGGCCAGCCTGTTCTCCGGGCTCCAGAGCATCTTTATTTTAGTATTTTTATGCCTCCTGTAACGATATGAAATGATTGACAACTAGACATTACCATTCCATGAGTCATTGGGGCTTGTCCCTAGACGTGGCAACTCAGATCAAGCTAGTCCATCTAGGACTCCCTTACATCATCCTCCTATTTCTGGTAGGCCGAGCCTCAGTTTCTGGAAAACCTTATGTTTCTTTTTATAATGGAGGAAGTGAGAAGTTGCTTCTAAAAAAAAAGTCAGATGAACACACATGACCTCCCGGCATAGACAGGCAGCGTGAAGCGCTCCGTTATATCGAAATGGAAAGCTAGGAGGGAGGTCACGTTTGGTTTAAGCAGATTTAGGGCATATGGATTTACTTTAAAGTCTAAACATTAAATAGACTATCCCAAACTTAAAAGTTGTCCCTAGCCCTAGTGGAGGGGATCCGACCACTGGGGCCATTGATCATTTTTGGTATTTTGGTAGCAGTTTTGAGCAGTTATTTTTGGTATAACTGCTCTGACCCACTTCACTTCAATGGTGGTGACACAGTGGTGACACAGTGCCCTCGGCTGCCACCTCTGTTCTTAACAGAAACTGTCCAGAGCAGGAGAGGCTTTCTATGGGGATTTGCTGCGGCTCTGGACAGTCCCTGTCATGGACAGAGGTGGCAGCAGAGAGCACTGTGTCAGACAGGAAAGAAAACACTACTTCCTGCAGGGCAAACAGCAGCTGATGACCACTGGAAGACTGAAGATATTTAAACAAAAATAATTTACAAATTTGTATACCTTTCTGACACCAGCTGATTTAAAATCATTTTTTCTCTGGAGTACCCCTTTGTCGAATTGGCAAAAAGTGGAAAGTCCCTTTAATTTCAAGACATGAAGTCTACTCTGTGAATGTGTTTGGTAGTTTTTCAGTTTCAATTTGGAGGCATAAACATAAGAGCCGAGGCCCGGACTATTACTCACCTTATTTCCTGTTGTGCTTGCAGCCATGCAGAATGCTACAATCAGGCATTGACACACCCAAAAAAAAAAGAAAAGAAAAAACTTGATTACCATCTCTACTTTGTATGTTTACATGGTTTGCTTGGTTGAGCATTGGCTTCACACTAGGGAGTTTTGCAATTAACCATTTGCTTGTCAACTGAAACACTTTAATGACATACTCCACTTTTATTATATATCAGATAGATAGAGTCTTCAGTGCTGAGTGACTAAAGGCCCTATTCCATGAAACGATTATAAGCCGATAATCGTCCCGTGGAATAGGAGGCAACGATCGGCGGCTGATTGTTGAAGTCGTTTGTCTTTAAACATGTTGAAAGACAAACGACTTCTATAGCAATGATCTACTGCCGTCGCTCCGTGTAACAGGAGCGGCGGCAGCAGACCGCCACTATATCCTATGGGCTGCCCGGACGATCTGCCATCACCCGAGCAGCCCCCCTGCAGCTCCCCCAGGACTCACCTGCTCGCTTCTGCCGCGTGTAAATAGCGGGGAACTGTCAGCCTGTGTAATAGGGCCTTTAGCAAAGTATCAGCTTTACGGCCGTTCCGCGTCTCAGAAAAGATCATATAATCTTTAGCGCCGCTGAGTTCTGATGAGGGCGCATCCATGCGCATCAGAACTCCCCACTGCACACAATAGAGTGTGCAGCCGGAGCCGCATACTCCCATGTGTGAACTGACAGGGTTTTCTGTGGCCGCTATTCAGTGAATAGTGGCCACAGAAAACTGACATGTCAGTTGCTCGCGGCGCCACTAGGGATCCCAGCCGGAGTGTTTACCATGTCTATACACTCCAGCCGGGATTCCCTCAGCCTGCAGCACTACGTAAGTAACACAGAAATCACGGCCGTTGCAACAACAGCCTTTATTTCTGCGGAACTTACGTAGTGCGAACATGGCCTTATAGTTAATGTAATAGATTTAATATAGAAAAGTTTTCTCCACCATTCATATCTAAACCAAATTTTTTAAAAATTATGAATTGTACTTGAGTGGCATTACAAAAACATACCACCATGGGCCTTAGATATTACTTAAATTGGTATCTATTTACGTAAAATACATCAAATTTATGTTAAATCACCCTTCATCCCTGGAGACTAAAAATTCAATACATACATGTCATTACCTTTTCCGTCTCCTTCCCCCAGTTGCAAGTCTATTGCTTTTTGCTGAAGACACATCAAACTGTATGTGAGCTGCTCTCTCTGTCTCCCCCCCCCCCCCCCCCCCAGGGTAGGCCAGTTTCTGCCTCATTTCAACAAGAAATCCTGGACCAGGTTCCCATTTTTCTTCCCATCCCCCTATCACTGGAGCTTGCCCCAGGGTACCCACCACCCCCAGCATACAGTACCTATTATATCCATCCAACATGGTTTCAGATATGAACGCATACCTCTCTTCCTTACTTATATTCTTGGTTCATAATCCACCAGAGTGTCTCCCCCCCCCTGGGTTTCTACATTGTGCACATGCCTAATGGTCTAATAGGAATGACCTAAGATGCTCTATCCACCTGCCATTTCACAGTTCAGCACTTTTTCTGTCATATTCCCGTAAATTTACTGTATGATTATGAGTATGCATATTACTGACCTGTCTTTCGCAAGTGCATGACATAGCTGTCACATCCCACTGAGCCACATGGTTCTTTCATATAGAAACTGCATCTTCACATGACACCAGAGATGTACATAGAAACCCATACACACATAGTTTTATTCACTGATAAAAATCTGGCTGACTGCAGCCACCACCAGGGGGAGCTCACACCATATACTGTAGATTTATACATCTGTTGTAAGCTGTATATTAGTCACCAGTATATGTCTAGATATGAAAAAAAAGTTATGCCAAAGTATATCACTGCATACCCACTTCAAGCCCATTCACTTTAATGGAATGAACATAGTAATTATGCTCAGTCCATTATTCAATCACAAATTATAAACAGAAACGTGTATATACAGTATCTATTCTATTCAGCAGTGTACTTGCCCTAATAGTCAATTGGGAAATATGGGAGCAATGTTATCATGGTTGGAAAATCATGTATACACAAGGTAAGGTAAAAAAAACTTTTTTAGGCCATGTACACACAATGTATAAACAACGGCCATTATTTGGCACTCAAAACAAATTAAATTAAAATTGCATTAAAGTCTGTGGATAACATCGAAATAACTGACATGATCACTATTTCGATGGCCGTAGCAAACGACGGCCGTTGTTCAATACATCGAGTGAAACAGCACTGTTGTTTTCATTGACTTCAATGCAATTCATTGCAATATGAAAAGAATGGCAAATTGAAAATGGAGGTTCTTTTCATAAAAAGTACATTGTGTGAACATAGCCTAGTATTTTATTTGAGAGGTTATTATCAACTGTACTGATATCTGGAGGACACAGTTTAATTTTATTCAGAGAGACTGTGATCCCGGCAAAGGAGGAAATAAGGGCAAAAAATACACAGGGAAGCAAGCGGATATGTAGATGACATTGAGAAACAGATGATGTAACTTTTATTATATAACAGATTTGTAACAATAAAAATGGGAATTCCAGCTTGACATAGGTGCCCAATGTCACTAATGGAGCGTTATGTAACTTTGCAGACTACATGTAGGTACTGACATATTATAAACAACCTATTCTACCTCATCCCAGAGATGTTCTATAGCATTATGCTCTGGACCCAGCTGCATTACGAGGTTTAGCCACTGCCAAATGTACAGAGTTGTCCCTGGTAATGAGGAGGCCACAGCACACAGATGATTGGTAAGGGCCCTAAAAAAGCAAACCCGTTGTTGTAACATGGTCTTAAAGGGGTACTCCAGGCAACAGTGAAAAATACAGGGGCAACAGGAGTTAGAGGGAATATCATAAAAAGTCATACTTACCTGTCCCACCCATTTCCTGAAGCTCCCAGTCCTGTGATGTCATGCAGAAATGCCTGCTAAGCCAATCAGTGACTGGGGTGGGACACAGCTGCAGTGACTGATTGGCTAAGCACGTAGTTCTTGTGAGGCTGTGACAAAGAAAGAACTCAGGAGATTCAGGAGTCCGGACAGTGAAAGAGCTGCTGACTCTAAGCTGCAGGGCATGGGGACAGGTAAAGATGGCATGATTATCATGTTCCCCCTACCCTCTGCTCCCCCTGGATTTTTCACTTCCACCCGGAGGACCTCTTTAAAAAGGTTTCATTACACACATAGGTACTTCCTTTTCAGGCCAATTACAGCACAGCAATGAAACCTTACTGCTATGCCATAACATAGTGCTGGCAAAAGTGTACTGGACAGAACATGCTCACACTGAACTGATTTTCAGTAAAGAAGTAAAGACAGCCTGTGAAGAAAAAGGGGATTACTGATGCACTGGGTTTGCAAGGTACTGTGCGAGCAGAAAGGAAACAGAATGTAAAGAGAGGATCTACAATTAGATGCAATGAACTGCTGATGACATAAAAGGGAAGCCTAGATTTACCTTTCAGGGACACTGAGGATCCTTTAGAGAAGACAGATATAAGTTCATGGATTGCAGGTATACAGCCTTCCTCCCTCTCTTCTGGATACAATATTAGTTAAGCCCTGTATCAAACTAGAGATGGACTGAACCGAACAATAGATAGTGGTAAGCAGATTGCACAGAAACACCAAGAGTTTTGAGCTGTTTTTCTGGGGTAAGGAGCCAATTTTGGTAAGTGAAGCAATTTAAAAATATGTTACAGATGGAAGGGGGATGTCTGAAGTGACATTTATTATTCAGATTACCATTTCGTGTGATGTTTGTCTTCTTCAGAGAAAATCAAAAGAAGGTCATGTTTTATATGCGCTTTTGGTATCATTTGTTAAAGTGTACCTGTCGTTTAAATTATTTTTGCAGAAATGAATAGTACAAGCGATTTTAGGAAACTTTGTGATTGGGTTTATTAGCCGAAAAACGCATTTTAATCTTGAAAAAGCAGTTGGAAGCTTTCCCCTCTGTCTTCATGGTTCTCTTATGGAGAGGGGAGGGGTGGAAGCAGATGAGGCACTAGGACAACAAAGAGTTAATTTACAACTACATCACTGGGCTATCTCCTCTGAAGTCAGCAATGACCTCTCTGACCTCTGAATACCGCTTTCACACAGCTCCAGCTGTGTAATACTTTGTTCTCTACTGGCGACTAATCTCCCTCCTCCCCCTCCCCTCTCCATAGAACAGGCAGGGTCCGACAGTTGTAAAAGATATCCTGAAAATGAGCAGTAAATGAGAGAGGAGGGAGGGGGGGACCTGGGGAAAGTCTTTTTGAGTGCAGATAATGGCATATTTGCCTAATAAACCCAATTACAAAGTTTCTTAAAATCACCTGTACTATTGATTTCTGCAAAAAAAAAAAAATATACAGTGACACTTAAAAAAACAAAAGTGAAATGACTATGAGCTAAGCTGCATTAACCCAGCCCAACCACTATACAGTGAGTGGTGCTGCCCGCTACTGCTTCCATTCACAGTGTATTGTGGGCAGATTGGTGAGGGGTGCAAGGTGTCACCCCCCCCCCCCATCAAACACATATTGATTCTTTTCCCCTGGATGGGCAACCAACATGTTCTGGAAAGTCCCTTTAACAAACTAAATTCTCACGAAACGTCTTCTCCATTTTTATTGGTGCATTATAATAAATGCTGTGTGTGTGTGGGTGTGGGGGGGGGGGGGGCTAAATTTCTTCCTTTCAAGTGAGAACAAAGTAAATAAAATAAATCATTGCAGAGAAAAGACATTGACTATGTTGCTGTAGGGTGAATGTGATGGGGTATTAGGCTCAGTCTTCATAATTCAATCCTGCATTGTTTGGACAGAAGCAGAAGGTAAGATAAGAAGGGGACTTTTGCTCCTCTCTGCTCAGTCCCACACACAGCTAGCACATGAAGGATGACGTATTACATGTTACAGGAGGAGTGCTCTCATGCTTTTTCTTTACTCTACGCTGTAGGTACGAGGGAGGATACTTTAGGGACGCATAAGGGGAATCCCTTCGAGTGTGAGTCACACGGCATAGTGAGTCTCACGCAAGAAAAAGAGCAGACATGTGTGATTCAGAAAAAGGAGAAAAAGATTAGGATCTGTGCAGCGAACACACACTTAAATCAGCTAGATGTCATGTGTAAGGTCATATGTGAGAGTGCACACCATCTTAAAGGGGTACTCCGACAAAGTAATTTTCTTTCAAATCAACTGGTTTCAGAAAGTTATATAGATTTGTAGTTTACTTCTATTTAAAAATCTCAAGTCTTACAATACTTATCAGCTGCTGTATGTACTTCAGGAAGTGGTGTATGCTTTCCAGTCACTGTGCTCTCTGCTGCCACCTCTGTCCGAGACAGGAACTGTCCAGAAGAGGAGAGGAGTTTTCATTCTCTCCCTATCAGATATCTCATTCTGTCTTTCATCAGCTTTACTTCCCCTCCACAACTTCTCTCGGTCATGGTTTGGGGTTCCTCTTTTTCATTCTCAGTTTCTTTTTTTTATCAGCTTCCCAACAAAGTAATAAACAAGAACTAGATCATTTCAGCAATATTGGACACCACTGTCCGACTAAAGCTCTTCCATGTTCAGTATTGGTCACCCCTTTTGGTGCCAGACAGACAGACTCACTGTGGGGTTGGTATTGGGCACCATACTTATGCTGAGTATCAGCTACAGAATATGTAGGAGCTATATATTATATATATTTATTTATTTTTATATATTCTTTCAATTTTAATTAGTTACTGTCAACAACAGGCTAAAAGAAGCTGACCCCTTACCTACATTATTCTTCCTTCCCATATCATATGGAGCTTGTTTTTTGCAAGACAAGTTGTACGTTTTAATGGCATCATTTTAAAGGTTCTTCTAATACAATGACTTCCATTGAGAAATTAAAAAATTATTTTTTGGGGGGCGTTTTAAATGTATCCCTTTGCTATATGGTAAAACTAAAATTGAAGGAATTGAGATGAAATGTGTTTTCGTTTCAAATCAACTGGTGTCACAAAGTTATATGGATTTGTAATTTACTTCTATTTAAAAATCTCAAGTCTTCCCATACTTATCGGCTGCTGTATGTCCAGCAGGAAGTGATGTATTCTTTCCAGTCTGACACAGTGCTCTCTGCTGCCACCTCTGTCCCATGTCCAGAGCAGAACCAAATCCCAATAGAAAACCTCTCCTGCTCTGGACAGTTCCTGACACGGACAAAGATGGCAGCACTGTATCAGACTGGAAAGAATACACCACTTCCTGCAGGACATACAGAAGCTGATAAGAACAAGAAGATTTGAGATTTTTAAATAGAAGTACAGTAAATTACAAATCTATATAACTTCCTGACACCAGAAGATTTGAAAGAAAATTTAGAAAACTTTTTTAATGCAAAGCTCAGAGCTCAAGCTGAGTAGCTGGGAAGAGGGCGGAGGCAGCGTGACTACATGCCGTGTTGGCTCCGCCCCAATGTATACATACCTGGAGTCAGGACCAACAATTTAAGATTTTTTTTTTTTTTAATTGTCGCCCACCACATCCTGCTAGAAGCTATAAGGTATAAGGGCCAGCTCACACTCCATCAGAGAAGATTGGTTCACTTTAAAAAGACATGGTGATATGGCCATATGGCTGGTCACTCTTCAACTTCTCACATACTGACCACTTCCTGAGATTTTGTCAGCACATTCAATGATAAAGTCACATATGTCACATCAGTCACTTCTGTGAAGCCATACAAGGCCTGACAACCAATATGGCTGGAAAACATATGACATTACTGCTTACAAAACAATGGACCTGTTCACTGGTATCTGATAACTAATCTCTTCCATGCCTTGCTAAGGGCTCAGCCACACTACCGTTTTTCTTTGTTACTAATAAATCCGTCCATATTAATTAAACGGATGAGCATAAACTGACGAGCAGACTGATTCAAACTGATTGCAAAATGTTCATCTTTTTTTAATGGTCCGTTTGTATTTTGGCTTAAAAAAACTGACTTTTGTACATCAGTTTGTATTCGTTTGCATCAGTCAGCATCCGTTTTTCTATCCGTTTATTTTTCTTCTTTGGTTTCTTGCTGCTTCTGCGCATGCTCAGTGCAAAAACGGATGAAAAAAAACGGATGTGAACGGAAATAGCTTCCGCTTTAGATCCGTCCTCATTGACTACAATGTAAAAAAAAAACGTAAGTGCACTTTCCGTTCGTGATCCGTTTTTTTAAGCGGAAAGAAAAATACTGCAAACACCATTTTTCCTTCCGTTCAAAAAAAACGGATCTTGAACGGATTGCATGAAAACGGAGCACAATTAGGGCAAACAGAGCCCACTAAAATATCATGGAAATCTATGGGGATTTGAACGGATCCGACAGTTTCCGTTTTGCTTACTCCAAAACGGAAAAGGTAGACGGAATGGTGCCGGATGATTAAACGCTGATGTGAACGTAGCCCAATTCATATTCCCATAACATTCTTTAGCAAAATCTTTTCTCTCCTAAAGTTTCACTGTCACTTTAAGGGTGCGTTTACACATAACGGATCCGCACTGGATTTCTCGTTGCAAATTCGCAGCAACATCCGCTGCGGATCCCTGCCCTGTACACTTATGGGCAGAAAAACTGTCAGCGGAATGCACATTCCGCTGTGAGTATGTCAGCAGCCCGCCCCATTAACCCCCACCGCCGGAGCGTATACTTCACCTGGTCCCCGCTCCGGCTTGCTTGGGGGCTCCCGGCACGTCCCGCTCGGCCAATCAGTGCGCTGCAGCAGCTTGGCCAATCAGTGCGCTACCCCGTCGCAGCGCACTGATTGGCTGAGCAGGACGTGCAGACGCCGGGAGCCCCCAAGCAAGCCGGAGCGGGGACCAGGTGAAGTATATGCTATATGCAAGTTTGTCTGCCCATAAGTGTACAGGGCAGGGATCCGCTGCGGATCCGTTACGTGTGAACGCACCCTAAAAAACTTTTGACTTGTCAAAGAAACATGTCAAAAGTTTTGATCAGTTGAGGTCTGGTTGTTCAGATTCCCACTGATCTGTAGCTATCGGCGGGGGTCCACACATCCACCCCGAACAGCCCCTGGCCAGGTGGTTATGATAACCCCTTTAACCCTACCTGAACCTGTATAGCATCGTGCACAGAGTAGAAATAATAATTAAAATTTCGCAAAGATTTTATTGAACATATTAAAGTGACACAGCAAAAGTTTTTATGGCTAGAATGGGTGGGGAGAAGTGCTCAGCTGACAGCTTCTTTCTCTAATCCTCCCCTCAGTGCTCCATAGACTTAGAATCCATCTCCTGCAGTGAGGGTAGAAAGCAATCGGCCACGCGCTTCTCCCGACTCCTTCCAGTGACCCGTGAGGGACTAGGAATCCAGACCCTAATGGATCAAAACTTTACACAGTTCACAGTTGGCAAACCTGCTGCTATATAGGAGAGCTACATCATCAATGTAGATCTCTATTACCACTTTACCACTACATATCAAAGGAGAAGTCATCTAAAATCAGGTCAGGGGAACACCAGGGAAATAGGATGCCTCTGCAGCTTTCCTGGAAGCTTTTATGTGACCTAGGCTTTTTATGGCAGAAAGTGACTGCTGCGTCATCAGGTTTCCATCTAATGTCTGTCATTTTACAGGATCCTAATAGGGCCAAAAAATGCATGCATAGATTTAAAGAGGTTGTCCAGGCAAAACTAACTTGCCCCCTATCCACAGGATCTGACCTCTGTACCCCCTGCTGATCTCCATATCACCCCACCCCCCAGCTCCTTTGTTATGAATACAGCAGCGGGTACGGAATGTAACCTGCAGCTCTATTCTTTCCTATGGAGCCACCGGAAAGAGCCAAGTGCTGTACTCATCTCTCTCCGGCGGTCCATAGGAATGTAAAGAGCCGCAGGTCATGTGCCATACCTGTGGCTGTATACAAAGATCGGCAGGGGGTACAGAGGTCAGACCCCTCGTGATCATTGTTAAAATTGGTCAATCGGGTGCTTTCAAACAATTTTTTTTTGTTCTATTCCTATGAGGGAAATGCTTAAAGTGTCACTGTTGTTTAAAGTTTTTTTTTGTAGAAATCAATAGTACAGGAGATTTTAAGAAACTTTGTAATCGAGTTTATTAACCGAAAAAGGCATTTTTATCATGAAAAAGCCGTTTGAAGCTCTCCCCCCTGTCTTCTTCGTTCTCTATAGAGAAGGGAGGGGCGGAGGGAGATGAGGCACCAAAACAGGACAACAAATAGGTAATTTACAGCTACATCACCCGGCTATCTCTTCTGAAGTCAGCACTGACTTCTCTGACCTCTGAATACCAGCTTTCATGCAGCTCCTGCTGTGTAATCCTTTGCTCTCTGCTGGCGACTAATCTCCCTCCTCCCCTCTCCATAGGTTACACAGGGCTCGACTGTGTAAAAGAGTCGAGGTTTCCTGATCATGAGCAGTGGATGAGAGAGAGGAGGGAAGGGGGGACCTGGGGAAAGTCTTTTTGAATGCAGATAATGGCATATTTGCCTAATAAACCCAATTACAAAGTTTCTTAAAAATCGCCTGGACTATTGATTTCTGCAAAAAAATAAAAATAAAATGAAACGACAGTGACACTTCAAAGGGGGTTGTCCAGGTTTAGAAAAAAAATGGCTATTTTCTTCAAAACAAAAGAAAGCACATCCCTGTCTTCAGACCTTGTGTGGTGTTATAACTCCGCTCCATTCACTTTAATGTAATTGAGCTGCAATGCCACGCAAAGTGAGGACAGGAGAGTTGCTGTTTCTGAAAGAAAGTAGCCATGTTTTTTTAATCCGGAGCAATCCCTTTAACACGTAGATGTGAGCAAGCCCTAGATTTTTGCATCTTTAACAGCAGTGGGAAACCCCCTTTTACACATACTGTACAAGCGGCAGTTACCGTGGACACAAACATTTTCCTTGTGTAAGTGCGCCCTCTACTGGGCGCTGATAATATTCATAACTTCCTTTACAATATGCAATCTTTTTTTCCCTTATCCCTGTTCTTCATGAAGAATAAAGGTCGCCATACACTTAATATTTATGTCAGCAAACCCCGCCACTTACCAGTATAAAGTGTATGGGGATGATGACTGTGGAGATAGGGGTTGAAACATGACGGCATTTTACACGTACTAAACGTTCCTTTGTATGGGGAGGACAGAAGAGATAACCGCAGCACTGCATTGTCTGTACATGGTCTCAAGTATACAGGGGGAGATTTATCAAACATGGCGTAAAGTGAAACTGGCTCAGTTGCCCCTAGCAACCAATCAGATTCCACTTTTCATTTTCCAGAGCGTCTGTGAGGAATGAAAGGTGGAATCTGATTGGTTGCTATGGGCAACTGAGCCAGTTTGACTTTACACCATGTTTGATAAATCTCTCCCATGATGTTCAAGACATTACCAATTTACACACAGAGGCTAATACAGACACACAGAGGCACACAGACAGTGTAGTATAGGTGTGTGTCCCCTTGTGTGCATGGTCCCTGTCTACAAAGATTTTTTAGATTTAGATTTTTTACAAACAAACTCTAACAAAGTGTCAAAGAGGAGTAGTGGTTTGGCGTTTGTGCCGCACCTCGGCATTCATCACCACTACTTCCTCCTCTCCGTTTTCATACACATTTACCCATTAGCCTGCATCTTGTTCCCTATTGCTGTCATGTAGTTGCACGCACATGCCATTGCTGGCAAGTACCGTGCTCCAACTTGCCAGTTCGTGCCAGCGCCGACAATTCCCTCTGGGGGTGCGCTCCTGGTAATGCTGTTCGTGTGTGTGCGCCATAGGTCTGCATCGCTCTTCTGCCCTAAAGCGAATGCATAAACGGCGTTACCAGGAGCAGGCCCAAACTGGCAATTCGGCGCGCAGCCCTTGCCAGCAGCGGCGCATGCCTGCAACTACATGATGGCAACAAACAGCAGGATGCAGGTTAATGAGTAAATATGCATGAAAACGTGGAGGAGGAAGTAGTGGTGAGGCGTGCCAAGATGCGACACAAGACAGGGACCATGCACACAAGGGGACATACACCTATACCACACTTTTAGCATCTCGGATCCGGTACGGGTGCTGACAAATACCCTTTAACTATTCATCTTAATGGGAGAAGGCTGAAAAAACATGTTTGCATAGTGTAAAAGAAGCACTGAAATCAAAGGTGGCTTCTGAAGCAGCTTATGAGCCTCTGCTACATACATAGATGCCATAAAGGAATAGAAATATTAGAAATATTACCTTACCTCTCTTACTAACAGCTGTGCTGGCAGGGAGACCGGAAAAACAAAGTCCTGAAACTCATATCCAGCCGACTGGACTGTATCGAATATCTAGAAATAAGACATGGAATATTAAGTATTCATAAGTAACCATAGCCCACAGACAGTAGCACAAACAGCATATTTATAGTCTAGTGCAGAGCATGGTTAATGCACAGATTCCCTATAGAAGTCTGTATTTTTCCACAGTTTCCACAGATGCAATGTTCACGAATCTGTGAAATACATGGATGTGGTGTGAGCAATGTAATGTTAACTAACTAGCACTGTACAATTTTAGCAGATCTGTGGAAAAAAAAGGATCACATAGGAATATAGCGGACTTCATCCATAGAGCTTAAACGGGTACACCGGGCTTGGGGTTTTTTTTATTGTAAGGCCGGGGAGGGGGTGGATATAGAAGTCACTTACCTCCCCGGTTCCAGCACCGGGTACCGGATTGCGCAGCCTCCTTCTCCCGTCTGGCCTTGACCAGGAAGTGGCAGCCGGACGGTAGAAGGGGGCGGCGCGATTCGGGACCCGGCATTGGAACAGGAGAAGTAAGTGACCGGCTTCTTCTATATCCACTCCCTCCCCTGCCGTACTATAAAAATGACCCCAGCCCGGAGTAGCTCTTTTTAAAAAAAAAATCACTGGACGTGTCAATAAGGCCTTAAAGGGGTTATCCAGCTCTACAAAAACATGTCCACTTTCTTCCAGAGACAGCACCACTCTTGTCTCCAGTTTAGGTGTGGTTTTCAATTAAACTGGCCATGTTTTTGTAGCACCGGATAACCCCTTTCATATATAATATTCATCATGCGATTTTACAGGACAAAACCTCTGATAGATCAGGTACACTGCTGTCAAGGGGACCTTGTGTGGCTTCACATCATCTACATCAACATTCCCAAATTTACCCAAGTCCATTACTATAACATTTTCCAGTCTGAACTAGAAGAACTCTGTTTTAGGCTATGTTCACACTATATAATACCACAGCCTCTGTTTTACATGTTCCTGTGGCCGATACTGCCATATCGGCCGCAGCAACATTGTTTTAATTCTATATGGATACATTACAGCCATACATTGTGTGCACAGAGGGTTAACTATGGCTGTAGAAAACAAGTTGTTTTTTTTTATACGGGCCATGGTGAACAATGGCCATAGTGCACCCTGTATGTGAGCACTACAGCCATTGTTCCTTTGCCTTCAATGTTCTCTGCAGCGCCAGAAAACTGCGGCCGTAGTTTTCCCTATTTTTTTACGCTGTGTGAATATAGCCTTAAACCGTATTGTCTACCTCAAGGAGAAGTTTCATGGCTTTTCCAATAAACTGATATAGTTTAGATAAAGATGTCTGGCCAAGCTAGAATATTAAAGAGAAAACATCAACAGGTGCACAAACTGCAGAGTTGTCAATCCTGACGTTGGCCTTCTTATTTTTCACCTCTGTGATGCTTTTCTGTATTTATTAGTTCCAAGATCTGGTGACAGCAGACATGACTATTCATGTATATATTAATAAGCATAAGGGGAAGACGATATACAAGCTGGCGGGCAGAGGAAGACCGCCACTACACCCAATGGGTGAATTTGCATATTTGCTTTTAATGAAAATACTGAAAAATGATGCAGAGGAGGAAAATAAGAAGACTAGTGCCACAATCGGCAACTCTGCAGAATGTACAAACCTGCTTTGTATGAACAGCTGTGGCAATATCTATACAAGGAATGGGGCAGGAAGCAGTTGGCTCCATTACCTGGGTAGTGGCCATGCCTGGAAACTGCAGCTTAGCTCACACTAAAGTAAACTCAGGATAGGCCATCAATCATTTCAGTCTGGGGAAACCCCTTCAAAGGCTGCTGACCCCTTTGATTTATCTTATTCTTGCTCTCTATTTATTATGGTACATCTGTCCTACCACAATAGGGTAACTTTCATAGAGCAATAAGCAATAATACAGGTGCCTTCATACTATATCCACATTGCTCTCACTTTTTGCAGTATATAGAATCCCACAATGATCATACAGGGAGATTATTGCTGCATGGCTGATGGCTGGGATTGTGCAGCCCTAAAAACTGATGTTAGTTGGTTACACATGACCCAGTGTAGACCGGGAGTGTATGACTGACAATATGGTAAGTGAAAAGCCACAACTAGATCAGCGTTTGTTTCTGGCAGTAGTCTGTCTGCCTAAAAAGACCCTAGGGGCCCTGTTACACAAGACGATTATTGTGCGAAAAATCGTTATATCGTTCGAATTTAAACGATAAATCGAAAAATCGTTCACATGTCGTTGATAATTGATTTAGATCTGAACTTAAAATTATCGTTAATCATTTGCTGTAATTTCACATTCGTTCGCTCAAGTTCCGCATTTGTTCACTAATCATTCTGTGTAATTGCACATTGTTCATTGTTTTGATGGGATCAGAAGGAGTTGTGGTGCATTTACACGGAACGATTATCGTTCAAATTTTCGCAATAACGATCGCATTTGAGCCATAATCGTTTGTGTAAACACAGCAAACGATCAAGCGGTTAGTGAGAGATTGTTCATTTTGATCTTTCAAAATGTTCTCAAATTGTCGTTCGCTAAAAATTCGCAGATAGCTTTGTGTAAACAGTCGTTACCGATGTCCTTGCAGCCCTTGCAGCATCATACATTACCTGTCAGGTCTTCTTCTCTGCGCTGTCTTCATGCCCGGGTCCCGCGCGCTCTATCTTCCGAATGGTCGGTCAGCTGACAGGCCACACTCAGCCAATCACAGGCCGCGGCGGTCCCGGCCTGTGATTGGCTGAGCGCTCCGTCAGCTGACCGGCCATTCGGAAGATAGAGCGCGCGGGACCCGGGCATGAAGACAGCGCAGAGAAGAAGACCTGACAGTTAATGTATGATGCTGCGCTTCTGAAATCGTCGGTCGCCTGCCGCGCACCGCTATTCAACAGTAGTGATGCGCGGTGGCGGAACGATGATTTTAGGTCTGGCCCTAAATGAACAAACAGCCGATGACACGATCATTGGCTGATCATTCTCTCTATTTCAACAAACGATAATCGGTCGAATCGGGCCAAATGGGGCCGATTCGGCCAATTATGGTTACTGTGGAATAGGGCCCTAAGGGTTCCTTTACAGAGAGATTTATCTGACAGATTTTTGAAGCCAAAGTCAGGAACAGACTATAAACAGAGAACAGGTCATAAAGGAAAGACTGAGATTTCTCCTCTTTTCAAATCCATTCCTGGCTTTGGCTTACAAATTTAAGAAAAATCTCTCTGTGTTAAAGGCACCATAAGTTCAGTTCAATTGAGCTGTTAAAAAAGGCCCAAGTGAGTAGGAACTTGTACAACGTAAATGTAATGAGATGATCTGGATTGCACCAAGCCAGTGCCGGTTCTGCACTGATACCGTGTGAGATCCAGGCATTGCACCCTCTATATGAATGTGTTTATGATACAGCTTTGTGAAGGAGGCCGAGCTCAGCTAGGAGGGGGCAATAGTGCGGGGTCTTTACTGCACAAATTACCTTTTTAACAAACTCCTTACTGCAGTGGTGCTGCAGAATCCCCAGGCAGAGATTGCAGGTCTCAGGGTCTTCAGAGACATCAGGGTCTTCAACATCTGGCGGGATTTCTGTGCCCCACTCACACTCAGGTAATTCTTCCAACCGGACCTTCTTAGTCGGTGGGGAAATATCTCCATCACTGGCCAGGGACTTCCGCAGCTCATCTGCCAGTTCCTAAGATGTAAATGGTATGTTTATTATCTGGATTTCCCTTCTATACCTGTAGGACGTAATTCAAACAATGGATCTTTTCAGATGTTTTAAAGGGGTATTCCACTCAAACTGAACTTTTGATATGTTGCTGCCCATGGTGAGATTAACAATTGCTTCCATACTTGTTTTTAGATATTCAGTCTCCTTCCCCCAGTTCTGAGCTGCTGTTTCCTACTGTAAAACATAAAAAACTGGGTTTGAGCTTTTCTTTCCAACTCCCCCTCCCTTCTGAGACAGCTGATGTAAACATGTCCCTGGCAGGCTTTATCTGCAACATTGTAGCTTCTTTTTAATGTTAGGAGGGATAATCAGTTAGTTCAATAGCGACTTGACCTCAGAATAACCCTCCTAGCATTATAAAGAAGCTACAATGTTGCAGATAAAGCCTGCCAGGGCTGTTTACATTAGCTGTCTCAGAAGGCAGGGGGAGACAAAGAGAAAAGCTCACACACAGATTTTAGTGTCTCCAGCAGAAAGGAGCAGCTTAGAACTGGGAGAAGGAGACTGAATAGATAATAACAAGTATGGAAGGAATTGTTAGTCTCACCATGGGCAGCAACATATCAAAAGTTATGTTTGAGCGGAATACCCCTTTAAAGCATTAGCTGTCATAAAGACTCCTTGAATAGATTGGTGTGGATCTACAGCAACGCAATATTTCAGCAGTAGCTGCGACTGCAAGTACAATCGTTGTGACAGGCACCCTTTAAGGGAAATCTGTCAGCTCTATATCATAGTCAGAGCTGCAGGCATGGGCAGACAAAAAAAAAAAGATTAAAAAAAATGCTACATGTCTCTTAGCCAATGGCTGCTCACAAAGTTATAAAATCATAATATATTTCCATGCTGTGAAGTCACAGAGGATGGGCCGGGCTGAGCTGCAGCATGCAAGCCTCCTCTCTCCCCTACCCCTGTCCTGCATAATACAAGTGCTGGAATGAAAATCCAGAACATCCATCATACAGTGGAGGGAGGAGGCATGCATGCTGCAGTTCAACCCAGTCTCTATGCCTTGAAAAGAAAACTTAATTTTATAACTTTGTGTGGAGCTCTAACCACAGGGGCCCCCACCGAATGCAAGAAGATAGAGACCTTGTATGGAAGCCGATAAGGTGCTGGGAATCCGACACAGCAGAAACGAAGGACACATCTTGGACAGGTTCCTGAAGACAATAGGAGTTTGGCCACTGGTTTGTACTTTTCTTCTATCAGCAGCATGTTCTCTGGTCTGTGGAACAGAAGAAACAAACCGTATTCATGACAGCCCGTCCCCGGAAAGCAGGAATTATGTACTTCTATAACATGAAGATTTCGGTGCTTTCTATCATTTGGAAATCATAAAATCACCTGCATATTCACACCAGAGCAAATTCAGTGCCTTGAATGGAATATACTGTGCTGCAATGCATTCTGTGAGATGTAGTGTTTGCAACAGGACTGTACAGCAGTCTAATGCAGACAGCACAACATACAGCAGAAGGTAATATTTTAGAGTTCACTGTATTATTGCATTATATTTTACTACGCTGTATCATAGCAAGAGTCTCTTTGTTGTCCACAGCAGCCAATCACAGCTCAGCTTTCATATATTAATGAGCTCTGATTGGCTGTATTTAAAGGGAATATCCAGTGAAAATCTTTTTCTTTCAAACCAACTGGTTTTAGAAAGTTATAAAGCAGGAGATGTTTTCTATGGGGATTTGCTACTGTTATGGACAGTTCCTGTCTCGGCCAGAAGTGTCATCAGAGAGCACTGATTCAGACTGAAGAGAAAACACCATTTCATGCAGGACATACAGCAGCTGATAAGTATGGGAAGATTTCAGATTTTTAAATAGAAGTAAATTACAAATCTATATAACTTTCTGGAACCATATGATTTGAAAGAAAAAAAAAATTCGCTGCATAACCCCTTTAAATTCCCAAGGCCTCTGTTTGTTGTAAGTGAATAGAAACAAAAATGTCTTGTCTCCAGCTTGGGTGGGGTTTTGCTGCTCAGTTCCAATTAAGTGAATGGATCTTAAAGGGGTACTCCAGCGGGGGGGGGGGTTATTTTTGGATCTGGCCAGGGAGGAGGTGGCTGAGAGAAAAGACGTCCACTCACCTCCCCGGTTCCAGCGGCGGGTCCCGTATCGCGGCGCTCCGGTCTCCAGCCGCTTCCTGGTGTCCGACGCGGGCCCGAGACGTGACGTCTCAGGTCCGCTCAGCCCGTCAGTGACAGAGGCGGGATCTGAGCTGACTTGAAACGGATCCCACCTCTGTCACTGACGGGCTGAGCGGACCTGAGAAGTCACGTCTCGAGCCCGCGTCAGACACCCAGAAGCGGCTGGAAACCGGAGCGCCGTGATATGGGACCCGCCGCTGGATCCGGGGAGGTGAGTGGACGTCTTTTCTCTCAGTCACCGCCTCCCCGGCCAGATCCAAAGATAGCCCCCATGCTGGAGTACCCCTTTAATGGCAAACCGCACCTGAACTGGAGACAAGAGTCGTGCTGTCTCTGAAAGAAAGTGGCCATGTTTTTTTTAGCGCTGGATAACCCCTTTAAATCCAGGAACAGGTCAGCATGCAGCTCTCTTCTTACTGCCATGTTAGATGTAACTCCAACAGAGCCCATTATAAATGAATGGAGTCCATAGAATGATGTCTGCAGCAGACCTGGTGCTACAATGAAGGGAAGCTATACAGAGCTGTGGTCCCCAGCATCAAACAGCACCTAGAATATAACCACTAGTGTGAACACTGCCACTCATGCGTCTCTTACCTATGCACTGGTTGGTGAGGAGATACAGGAGCCTGCAGGGTGCGGCACAGGAGTGGGATTATGAATGAGATTTCTGACCTGACACTTGTATCTCCAGCACGGAACAACTATTTACACAATCCCGCAAGACGACCACGTGTAAAAACACACGGAACCAAATGTCTGGGTCATATGTACCGGGGGAAGGAATCCAGGAAAGGACACAGAGCTTCAATGTGTGGGCGGAAGAATAAGGAGAAACTAGATAGGAAGCTAGAGCGGTACCGCGCCCTCTGGTGGCAGCTGATCTGTAATGCATGATCGTGAACGCTGTAATATACGTCTGATATTACTAGATGATATTGGCTGCCAGACATCCTGCTGTACACGGTGCCATACAGAGATCCCCCTGTAGACAGTGCAAACAAGAGATCCCCCTGTAGACAGTGCAAACAAGAGATCCCCCTGTAGACAGTGCAAACAAGAGATCCCCCTGTAGACAGTGCAAACAAGAGATCCCCCTGTAGACAGTGCCAACAAGAGATCCCCCTGTAGACAGTGCAAACAAGAGATCCCCCTGTAGACAGTGCCAACAAGAGATCCCCCTGTAGACAGTGCCATACAGAGATCCCCCTGTAGACAGTGCAAACAAGAGATCCCCCTGTAGACAGTGCCAACAAGAGATCCCCCTGTAGACAGTGCCATACAGAGATCCCCCTGTAGACAGTGCAAACAAGAGATCCCCCTGTAGACAGTGCAAACAAGAGATCCCCCTGTAGACAGTGCCAACAAGAGATCCCCCTGTAGACAGTGCCATACAGAGATCCCCCTGTAGACAGTGCCAGCCAGAGATCCCCCTGTAGACAGTGCAAACAAGAGATCCCCCTGTAGACAGTGCCAGCCAGAGATCCCCCTGTAGACAGTGCCAGCCAGAGATCCCCCTGTAGACAGTGCCATACAGAGATCCCCCTGTAGACAGTGCAAACAAGAGATCACCCTGTAGACAGTGCAAACAAGAGATCCCCCTGTAGACAGTGCAAACAAGAGATCACCCTGTAGACAGTGCCAGCCAGAGATCCCCCTGTAGACAGTGCCAACAAGAGATCCCCCTGTAGACAGTGCAAACAAGAGATCCCCCTGTAGACAGTGCAAACAAGAGATCCCCCTGTAGACAGTGCAAACAAGAGATCCCCCTGTAGACAGTGCCAACAAGAGATCCCCTGTAGACAGTGCCATACAGAGATCACCCTGTAGACAGTGCCAGCCAGAGATCCCCCTGTAGACAGTGCCAGCCAAGGATCCCCCTGTAGACAGTGCCAACAAGAGATCCCCCTGTAGACAGTGCCAGCCAGAGATCCCCCTGTAGTCAGGGCCAGCCAGAGATCCCCTGTAGTCAGTGCCAGCCAGAGATCCCCCTGTAGACAGTGCCAGCCAGGGATCCCATTGTAGACAGTGCCAGCCAGGGATCCCCCTGTAGACAGTGCCAGCCAGGGATCCCATTGTAGACAGTGCCAGCCAGGGATCCCACTGTAGACATTGCCAGCCAGAGATCCCCCTGTAGACAGTGCCATACAGAGATCCCCCTGTAGACAGTGCCATACAGAGATCCCCCTGTAGACAGTGCCAGCCAGAGATCCCCCTGTAGACAGTGCCAGCCAGGGATCCCGCTGTAGACAGTGCCAGCCAGAGATCCCCCTGTAGACAGTGCCAGCCAGAGATCCCCTGTAGACATTGCCAACAAGAGATCCCACTGTAGACAGTGCCAGCCAGGGATCCCGCTGTAGACAGTGCCGGCCAGGGATCCCGCTGTAGACAGTGCCAGCCAGAGATCCCCCTGTAGACAGTGCCAACAAGAGATCCCACTGTAGACAGTGCCAGCCAGGGATCCCACTGTAGACAGTGCCAGCCAGGGATCCCCCTGTAGACAGTGCCAGCCAGAGATCCCCCTGTAGACAGTGCCAACAAGAGATCCCACTGTAGACAGTGCCAGCCAGAGATCCCCCTGTAGACAGTGCCAGCCAGAGATCCCCCTGTAGACAGTGCCAGCCAGAGATCCCCCTGTAGACAGTGCCAGCCAGAGACCCCCCTGTAGACAGTGCCAGCCAGAGACCCCCCTGTAGACAGTGCCAGCCAGGGATCCCGCTGTAGAGCCTCAGCAGTAAAGCTCATTGCCGGTTCTAGTTAATCTTGAAATATCTCCAGAATCCCTGTATCACGGTTGTCACCAAGGCTCTAGCAATACAAGAGGAGAAAACATGGCGGCTCCTGAGAGAAACATATACCGCTTTACTATTTTATTGTTTACCGTTGGTGATATTGGACAAAAGAGATTTACTGTAGCTTCATTTCATATCCATTGATCTGTATTAGAATAAAAAAAGAAAAACTTTCCAGCAAAAACGGCGCCTCCCATGTCTCCAGGTTGTGTCTGGTATCACAAGTTCCATTGATTTCAGTGTAACTGTGCAGCAAAATTACACATAAACCGAGGACAGAATTATTATTATTATTATTATTATTATTATTATTATACAGGGTTCAGGCAGCATATATTTCCTTTAAGGCGGCGACGCGCATTTCCGCCGGTGCCATAGACACTATTCTATGCACGGGCGGATTACGCGTTCCGTCGAAAGAATTGACGTCAATTCTTTCGACGGAACGCGTAATCCGCCCTTGCACAGAACAGTGTCTATGGCACCGGCGGAAAAGCGCGCCGCCGCGTGCGGGGACGAGCGACGGAATACGCCGCGGGTTATACGCGGCAATTCCGTAGTGTGCACGCACCCTAAGACCAAAGACCACGAATCCTCTTGGTCTGCAGTGGCTGTGCTATATCCAGGAGCTGTGTTCTGTAAACCAGCCAGCAGGGGGAGCTCTTGTTTGCAGCCATTTGGCTTTATATAATGTATTTTTTGTTGTTATGGTTGCAACTCGCTTACACAAATGACAAGAACCCGTGAGAACGAGTGTTTAGCCACATGACATCCACACTTCCAGTCCATGACTGGTTATCCTATAGCTACTGTAATCGCATCGTCAGTCGGTTGCTCTGGGCTTTGGATGGCCGCACTGTGAAGCCTCGCCGGTAGATTGCTTCGGTCTGTGGATGGCTGCGCTGCAGCTTGTCGCCGATGGATTAGTCAGGCCTGTGCGTCGCTCTGCAGTGAGGCGTCACTGGTGGATTAGTCAGGCCTGTCCATGGCGCTGCAGCGGAGCGGGATGGCGGCGCAGCCTCCTCCTCCTAAACCGTGGGAAACCCGGAGGGTTCTGGGCGGAGTCCCCAGCACTTCTTTTCAGTGAGTGTCCGGTCCGGGGAGAGCGGGTGGTCGTGGTACGGGGGCCGGGCTGCCAACTCACGGGAGGGTCCAAAGATCAGTCACCTGTCAGGAAGTCACCGAGCCCGGGATCCAGAGATGCGGTCACCTCCCGGCTGTGTGCGACATACACGGGGGATCCGGGCAGTCCATGCGGGCCTGAGGGGGGCCAGAGACCGCAGATACCAACCGGAGGCTCCTGTATATAACGGAAGGCTCCTGTGTGTTATCCCCGATAGTAACCGGAGGCTCCTGTGTGTTATCCCCGATAGTAACCGGAGGCTCCTGTGTGTTATCACCGATAGTAACCGGAGGCTCCTGTGTGTTATCCCCGATAGTAACCGGAGGCTCCTGTGTGTTATCCCCGATAGTAACCGGAGGCTCCTGTGTGTTATCCCCGATAGTAACCGGAGGCTCCTGTGTGTTATCCCCGATAGTAACCGGAAGCTCCTGTGTTATCACTGATAGTAACCGGAGGCTCCTGTGTGTTATCCCCGATAGTAACCGGAGGCTCCTGTGTGTTATCACTGATAGTAACCGGAGGCTCCTGTGTGTTATCCCCGATAGTAACCGGAGGCTCCTGTGTGTTATCCCCGATAGTAACCGGAGGCTCCTCTGTGTTATCCCCGATAGTAACCGGAGGCTCCTGTGCGTTATCACCGATAGTAACCGGAGGCTCCTGTGTGTTATCCCCGATAGTAACCGGAGGCTCCTCTGTGTTATCCCCGATAGTAACCGGAGGCTCCTGTGTGTTATCCCCGATAGTAACCGGAGGCTCCTGTGTGTTATCCCCGATAGTAACCGGAGGCTCCTGTGTGTTATCCCCGATAGTAACCGGAGGCTCCTGTGTGTTATCCCCGATAGTAACCGGAGGCTCCTGTGTGTTATTCCCGATAGTAACCGGAGGCTCCTGTGTGTTATCACCGATAGTAACCGGAGGCTCCTGTGTGTTATCACCGATAGTAACCGGAGGCTCCTGTGCGTTATCACCGATAGTAACCGGAGGCTCCTGTGTGTTATCCCCGATAGTAACCGGAGGCTCCTGTGTGTTATCCCCGATAGTAACTGGAGGCTCCTGTGTGTTATCCCCGATAGTAACCGGAGGCTCCTGTGTGTTATCCCCGATAGTAACCGGAGGCTCCTGTGTGTTATCCCCGATAGTAACTGGAGGCTCCTGTGTGTTATCCCCGATAGTAACCGGAGGCTCCTGTGCGTTATCCCCGATAGTAACCGGAGGCTCCTGTGCGTTATCACTGATAGTAACCGGAGGCTCCTGTGCGTTATCCCCGATAGTAACCGGAGGCTCCTGTGTGTTATCCCCGATAGTAACCGGAGGCTCCTGTGTGTTATACCCGATAGTAACCGGAGGCTCCTGTGCGTTATCCCCGATAGTAACCGGAGGCTTCTGTGTGTTATCCCCGATAGTAACCGGAGGCTCCTGTGTGTTATCACCGATAGTAACCGGAGGCTCCTGTGTGTTATCCCCGATAGTAACCGGAGGCTCCTGTGTGTTATCCCCGATAGTAACCGGAGGCTCCTGTGTGTTATCCCCGATAGTAACCGGAGGCTCCTGTGTGTTATCCCCGATAGTAACCGGAGGCTCCTGTGTGTTATCCCCGATAGTAACCGGAGGCTCCTGTTATCCCCGATAGTAACTGGAGGCTCCTGTGTGTTATCCCCGATAGTAACCGGAGGCTCCTGTGTGTTATCCCCGATAGTAACCGGAGGCTCCTGTGCGTTATCACCGATAGTAACCGGAGGCTCCTGTGTGTTATCCCCGATAGTAACCGGAGGCTCCTGTGTGTTATCCCCGATAGTAACCGGAGGCTCCTCTGTGTTATCCCCGATAGTAACCGGAGGCTCCTCTGTGTTATCCCCGATAGTAACCGGAGGCTTCTGTGTGTTATCCCCGATAGTAACCGGAGGCTCCTGTGTGTTATCACCGATAGTAACCGGAGGCTCCTGTGTGTTATCACCGATAGTAACCGGAGGCTCCTGTGTGTTATCCCCGATAGTAACCGGAGGCTCCTGTGTGTTATCCCCGATAGTAACCGGAGGCTCCTGTGTGTTATCCCCGATAGTAACCGGAGGCTCCTGTGCGTTATCACCGATAGTAACCGGAGGCTCCTGTGCGTTATCACCGATAGTAACCGGAGGCTCCTGTGCGTTATCCCCGATAGTAACCGGAGGCTCCTGTGTGTTATCACCGATAGTAACCGGAGGCTCCTCTGTGTTATCCCCGATAGTAACCGGAGGCTCCTGTGTGTTATCCCCGATAGTAACCGGAGGCTCCTGTGTGTTATCCCCGATAGTAACCGGAGGCTCCTGTGTGTTATCCCCGATAGTAACCGGAGGCTCCTGTGTGTTATTCCCGATAGTAACCGGAGGCTCCTGTGTGTTATCACCGATAGTAACCGGAGGCTCCTGTGTGTTATCACCGATAGTAACCGGAGGCTCCTGTGTGTTATCACCGATAGTAACCGGAGGCTCCTGTGTGTTATCACCGATAGTAACCGGAGGCTCCTGTGTGTTATCACCGATAGTAACCGGAGGCTCCTGTGTGTTATCCCCGATAGTAACCGGAGGCTCCTGTGTGTTATCCCCGATAGTAACCGGAGGCTCCTGTGTGTTATCCCCGATAGTAACCGGAGGCTCCTGTGTGTTATCCCCGATAGTAACCGGAGGCTCCTGTGTGTTATCCCCGATAGTAACCGGAAGCTCCTGTGTTATCACCGATAGTAACCGGAGGCTCCTGTGTGTTATCCCCGATAGTAACCGGAGGCTCCTGTGTGTTATCCCCGATAGTAACCGGAGGCTCCTGTGTGTTATCACCGATAGTAACCGGAGGCTCCTGTGTGTTATCACCGATAGTAACCGGAGGCTCCTGTGTGTTATCACCGATAGTAACCGGAGGCTCCTGTGTGTTATCCCCGATAGTAACCGGAGGCTCCTGTGTGTTATCACCGATAGTACCCGGAGGCTCCTGTGTGTTATCACCGATAGTAACCGGAGGCTCCTGTGTGTTATCACCGATAGTAACCGGAGGCTCCTGTGTTATCACCGATAGTAACCGGAGGCTCCTGTGTTATCACCGATAGTAACCGGAGGCTCCTGTGTTATCACCGATAGTAACCGGAGGCTCCTCTGTGTTATCACCGATAGTAACTGGAGGCTCCTCTGTATTATTACCGATAGTAACCGGAGGCTCCTGCGTTATCACCGATAGTAACCGGAGGCTCCTCTGTGTTACACCGATAGTAACCGGAGGCTCCTGTGTATTATTACCGATAGTAACCGGAGGCTCCTGTGTTATCACCGATAGTAACCGGAGGCTCCTATATCTAACTGAAGGCTTCTTTATTATACCTTATAGTAACAGTGTTATCACGGATAGTAACCGGAGGCTCCTCTGCGTTATCACCGATAGTACCCGGAGGCTCCTCTGCGTTATCACGGATAGTAACCGGAGGCTCCTCTGTGTTATCACGGATAGTAACCGGAGGCTCCTCTGTGTTATCACGGATAGTAACCGGAGGCTCCTCTGTGTTATCACCGATAGTAACCGGAGGCTCCTGTGTGTTATCACCGATAGTAACCGGAGGCTCCTGTGTGTTATCCCCGATAGTAACCGGAGGCTCCTGTGTGTTATCACCGATAGTAACCGGAGGCTCCTATATCTAACTGAAGGCTTCTTTATTATACCTTATAGTAACAGTGTTATCACGGATAGTAACCGGAGGCTCCTCTGTGTTACCAATTTGCAAATATCAATCTCTATGTCCATTTACAGGTCGACGGACTTGAGAAGCAGCAATATCACCAGGCCCGGGCAGCCAACTCTTACCAGGGTGGCACCACCAGTCCTCCCTAGACCCTCTCAGCAGAACAGCACAAGCACATTCAACACTTACCGACCTGCGTACAGCTCCTTCTCACCAGGCTTTGGCTCCTATGGTAGTTATGGCAGTTCATTTTATGGCGGATACAGTCCATACAGCTATGGATACAGCAGTGGACTTGGCTATAACCGTTTCCAGAACGATGATATTCCCCCTAGTAGGTTTGTACGCCAAGCTGAAGAAAGTAGCCGGGGGGCTTTCCAGTCCATAGAGAGCATTGTCCACGCCTTTGCCTCAGTCAGCATGATGATGGACGCCACCTTCTCGGCCGTCTACAACAGCTTCAGGGCTGTCCTGGATGTAGCAAATCACTTCTCCAGACTAAAGATCCACTTTACAAAGGTATTTTCTGCGTTTGCACTTGTCAGAACCATCCGGTTCCTTTACCGACGCTTGCAGAGACTTTTGGGGTTACGGAAGAGTTCAGAAAACGAGGATCTGTGGACTGAGAGCGCCGGGACTGTGGCTCGAATCGGCTCAGAGAGCGATGGAACCAATTCAGCCAAATCCTGGCCCATTTTCTTATTTTTTGCTGTCATTCTTGGTGGCCCCTACCTCATTTGGAAACTCCTGTCTTCTGGTAATGGTGAAACTATCGAAGGTGAGCGTGAAGGTAGATTTGTACTGTGTCTTAGGACCCCATTACACAGGATGATTATCGTGCTAAAAATTGTTATATTGTTCAAATTTAAACAATACTCGTTTTGTGTGTTGTCGATCGCATCTTTTAAAGGGGTATTCCTGTTAAACATAATCTTTGATATGTTGCTGCCCATGGTGAGACTAACAATTTCTTCAATACTTGTTGTTATCTATTCAGTCTCCTTCCCCCAGTTCTGAGCCGCTGCTTTCTGCTGAAGACACAAAAATCTGTGTGTGAGCTTTTCTCTCCCTCCTCCCCCCCCCCTCCCTTCTGAGACAGATGATGTAAACAAGTCCCTGACTGGCTTTTTGGGTTATTTTGAGGTTAAGTTGTTAATAAACTCACTGTAATTAACCCTTCCAGTATTACATAGAATCTACAATGATGCAGATAAAGCCAGTCAGGGACTAGTTTACATCAGCCGTCTCAGAAGGGAGGGGGGAGGAGGGGAGACAGAGAAAAGCTCACACCCAGATATTTGTGTCTTCAGTAGAAAGAAGCAGTTTAGAACTGGGGAAAGGAGACTGAATAGATAATAACAAGTGTGGAAGGAATTGTTAGTCTCAACATGGGCAGCAACATATCAAAAGTTATGTTTGAGTGGAATACCCCTTTTAACCTTTCCACTAAATCATTATTAATCGTTCGCTAAGGGTGGAAACTCACACACTGGATCTGCAGTGGATTTCACGCTGCGCATCCCTTGCTGGTCATTTTCAATGTGATTCCATACTGTCATCCCGCTGCCAGTATGTAAATTCCGGCCCCCTTAACCCCCACCAGCAGGTATGTACATTACCGGCTCCACACTCTGGCTTACTCCGGAGGTTCCCAGCTGGACAGCCTGCTCAGCCAATCAGTGCGCTGCCCCGCTGCAGCTACTGATTGGCTGAGCGGGACATAAAGACGCCGGGAGCCTCAGATGCAGCTGAGCGATGGGGAGTTAAGTGGGTGGCATTTACATACTGGCAGCGGGATGACAATCCTGCTGCGAGTGTGGAATCACATTGAAAATGACTGCGATGGTATCCGCACCGAACTCGCAGTGTGAAATCCGCTGCAGATACTGTATGTGTGTTTCCACCCTAAGGGTGCCTTCACACCTACCGGATCCACAGCGGATCTCACTTCTGCGGAACCGCTGCGGATCCGGTATCAATTCACCCCTATGATAGCACATATTCGCAGCGGGATTAACATCCCGCTGTGAATATGTGCTTTAACTCCCTGGTGCCCGCAGCCCCGCCATCGCATCCCCCCATCCCGCCACACCCCCCCCCATCAGCCCAGCCCAGCCTCAGATCAGCTGAGCGGGACCGGAGCCGGGAGCCTCACTGCAGCCGCGCTGCCGAGCAGGTAATGTATGCTCGCGGCGGCGGGCCGGAGATGGGCTGATGGGGGGATGTGGCTGGGATGGGGGGGATGTGCCGCCGCCGGGGATGGGGGATGCGGCGGCGGGGCTGCGGGCACCAGGGAGTTAAAGCGCATATTCACAGCGGGTTAATCCCGCTGCGAATATGTGCTATCATAGGGGTGAATTGATACCGGATCCGCAGCTGATCTCGCTTCGAATCCGCAGAAGTGAGATCCGCTGTGGATCCGGTAGGTGTGAAGGCACCCTTAATGTATACATTGTTCGTTCTTTTGCTGGGATCAGGAGGAAACGATTTTAGTAACCATCGTAACTAACTGAAAGGTGTAGTGTATTATGACGAATGATTTCAGGTCATTCCCAAAAGCTCTCGTTTGCAATTGTAATTTGTTAAAAATCTCAATCAATGAATAAGGAAGAGATTCCATTTTTATACGGCTCATTGGAGCCACTCACTCAGACCCGACATCCGATGAGCTGGAGATTATACTTCAGTTTAGACCTATTTATCTTGATGGAAAATCTCTTTTAAGTGCTGAGCTGCTGTGTACACAATGACTCGGATGGTGAAGTTGGATGCAGCCATAGGCAGCCATGCTAATCCAATGCTGCACGCTTGGGTTTGCTCAACTTTAGTTATAGGATTAGAGAAGAGATTTATTTTTCCTCCCTTTTTAAAAAAGTCCAACATGAATGTGATATTAACCGTTTCACGACCTGGGGTCATTAATACATCAATGCCCAGGTAGTTTTCGGACATCAGCTTATGGGATCAAAACTATCCCTTAAGCTGATGTCCCTATGTCTGCGCCCTCTCTTCTGTCCCCTGCCGCTGTCACAATCTTGTGACAGCGGCAGGGGAGAGAGGGGAGGGGGCAGAGTGCACAGCCACGCGGCCCTGCCTTTCCTCCGGCCCCCTGACAGCCTCTGTAGCCAGGAAACCGGAAGCTTAAGGCTTCCAGTTTCCATGGCTTACATCAGGGCCGGATGGTAGCCGATGGACATCGGACAGAGAATTCTCCCTCTGTAGAGGGAGAATTCTCTGTCAGGAGCCCTATATGTACTGCGGTCGTGCTGCCCACAGTATCTATAGGGTTAACGCTCAGCATCGGAGCACGGCAGGTCCCTGGCTATCACTGATAGCCACGACCCGCCGCAGATGAAACAGGCGCAGCTTCTGTGCCTGTGTTATCCTCGATCGTAAATTAACATCGCTACAGCCTCAGGCATAGGCTGCAGCGTTGTTAATTTACAGTGCGGCGGGAGGGGGTTAATTTCCACAAGTATTAAAGGGGTTATCCAAGATTAGGAAAAACCACTGCTTTTAAAAACAGTGCCACCCTTCTCCCCAGGTTCTGTGTGGTATTACAATTTAGCTTCATTCACTAGCTGCAAAACCTGCACCCAAGCTGAGGTGTGCAGCCGTTTTGATCCGTTTTTCCATTGACTTCCATTGTAAAAAAAACGGATCAAAACAGATCCATTTTCTTTTTTTTTTGACGGACACAAAAGTAGTTTCAGCTACGTTTTTGTGTCCGTCAAAAAAACCGGATCCGTTTTGTTTTGGTTTTTTTACAACGAAAGTCAATGGAAAAACGGATCAAAACGGAGGCCCATAAATGCATTTTTTTTTCATCCGTTTTTTGCAAAAAACGGATGAAAAAAACAGATTGCAAAAACGCAGTGTAAACCTAGCCTTATTTATATTTATTTATTTATTCTTTTTTTTTTTATAGAAAACATAAACTGGGCAAGTGGAGAAGATGACCATGTGGTGGGAAGAGCCGAATATGACTTCACAGCCACTTCAGACGAAGAGATTTCCTTCCGTGCTGGAGATTTACTTAACTTAGCTCCTAAAGGTAGGAATGTTACCACGTCACAAAACTGGTCCAAGTGTGTGTCATAGGAAATTCTGGTGGTGAACCCTACTAGCTTATCCAGAGGGGCAGAATATGCTAACGCTACATAGACAACGTGTATCCGTAATAAAGCAGTAATGTACGGTATACTGTTGTATGTCTTTTTTTATATTATATCGTTTATTTCTTTTCAGAACAACAGCCTAAAGTAAGAGGCTGGCTGCTGGGGAGCGTGGATGGGCAAACAACAGGGTTTGTTCCAGCAAACTACATCAAAATCCTGGGTAAAAGAAAAGGCAGAAAGGCTGCAGAGTCAGAGAAGAGGCAAGAGGAGCAGCAGCAGCAGCCTCTGCCGTTCCCTAACCCCACAACGCTGAGTGCCGCTACCCCTGTGGCTACATTGGAGGAGCAGGAGGCCGCACTGGAGTCTGTTTTTGTGGAAACAAACAGCAGGGTCCTTGATGCTGAGCCAGACCTAAGCCACAGGGACACATTTGATCTGTAGACAGATGGGCGGTGCTGCACCACTCCTTACACAGAGATGATAGAGAACGTGCGGCAGCACTGCATATAGTGCCCAGAGCCATATACAGTAAGTTCAGTCTTATAGGTGTGGGATGTCTTCTGGGATGTGCGGCATATAAGGCTTTATAGATGTCTAACATTAGATTAACAATTAAAGGGAAGTGCATTCAGTGGTTTCTTATACTGCTGTGTTAAAGTGACACCGTCACCCCCTTAGTGCATTCTGACATCTCTACACAGGTGTAAAGGGTAAATTTAGTGTTTTTCATATCTTATTTCATATCATACGTCATGGTGCTTGTTCAAGTAAAAAGTGTCCTTTTATCAACTGCAGATTGTATTAAGTGGGCGTGGCCTCGTGGCGCTAGCGCCACATAACCCCGCCCACAACGGTACGGTTGGCCCCGCCCCCTTGACGCCCATTGGTTGTCCAACATAAAGGGGGTGGAGTCTAGACCTTTCGGCCAGCCTGTTCCAATGGCCGGCGAGGGGGCGGGGCCAATTGTGCCGTTGTGGGCGGGGTTATGTGGCGCTAGTATCGCGAGGCCACGCCCACTTAATACAATCTGCAGATGATAAAAGGACACTTTTTACTTGAACAAGCACCATGACATATGATATGAAATAAGGTATGAAAAACACTAAATTTACCCTTTACACCTGTGTAGAGATGTCAAAATGAACAAAGGGGGTGACAGTGTCACTTTAAAGGAGCTTTTGGTCCCACTGTACACACCCAATGGGGCAATGTTTTCTGTTGCATTTGTAAGGTGGCTGGCTACATAAAAGCATCAGGCTGCCTTCGCATGTCATGGCATACTGCGCTGTGTGTGGTAGAATGCGATCCTCATGTAAATTCTGGGAAATATTCACCATTAATGTGCTGGGATTACCAGGGGTCATCAGAATAAGGGCCCAACGCAGAACACTTGTAGCTGAATATAGACTTTCTGCCATTAAACATCACAGTCCTAGTAAAGGTTCTCCATCAACATAGTAAAGGCCACCCAAGCAGAAGATGTCTAACCCTGGTTTTATTTTCCTATTGTCTGCACTTGCAAGCGCTTACTTAATTTTTCCACCTGATTTTACTCTGTATACTGTACCATTATCTGGGGTGGCCCTGACTACAGCTATGGATCCTTCACATAACACTGCTATGTGTATCTGTCCATTCACTAAAGGGGATTCTGTTACTAGGAGCTCTAGGAAAGAGGCATATAGCAGTGTAGGAGATGATATCTTACAGGTTTTCAGAGGAAATAACATACAAAAATATTAATGGAGCATCAGACTCATTGCACCTTGAAAGAAGCCAAAGGCCAGGGAGAAGATTGTAAGTGGTCTAGTTTGGTCTTTTGCTATGTACATAGGAGTTTCTTTTTACCACTTAGATCTATGAAGTGCATGTAGTGAATTACTGGCAGGGCATGGGTGTAACCTGGCCTTACCAGCCTGAGCAAGAAGTATCTACAGCAGTGGTTTCCATCCTGTGACTCTCCAGTTGTTGCAAAACTACAACTCTCAGCATGCTTAGTTGTTTTACAGTATTTAGAGAGCCATGGGATATTTATTTTCCCAAAGGTCCAGGAAGCTGAGATATGAGATGATGTTTGGTGGGATCCTCACCTTTTTTGCTACATTTATGCAGTGGGAACAGGGGGCAACTAAAACTAGGATATATATATATATATCTTTCCAGACACCCATGGTGTAGTGTTGGGAAGAAAAGCACCACAGGGCAGTAGAGCAGTACAATGTTTGGTTGCAATGGTAATCCTAGGATCTGTGTGCCTATAACATGTGAGTGCATCCTCAGCTAACACTTTTCTCCTGCTGTCCCTGCACTGTGAATGTTGAATATTGCATTAACGATTGATACTAATGGTCCTCAGAAGTCATATTACATGATTAATGGCACTTATATCAGTTAATAATCCAGCAATGTTAGAGGGGTTATCCAGCGCTACAAAAACATGGCCACTTTCTTCCAGAGACAGCACCACTCTTGTCTGTAGCTTGGGCGGGGTTTTGCTGCTCAGTTCTTTTGAAGTGAATGGAGCTTAATTGCAAACCGCATCTGAACTGGAGACAAGAGTGGTGTTGTCTCTGAAAGAAAGTGGCCATGTTTTTGTAGCACTGGATAACCCCTTTAAGGTGCTTCTATATATCCTATTTGGTGAATGACACTTGAGATAACACTGAAGTTCTGTGCCTAAAATCTATGCTGTAAACCTGTTTATGTAATGTAGATGTGGAGACCTTCCTGGGAGCTTATATGTAGGTGAGAAATCTTCCTTTGTGGAGCCTTGTGCAGTCAGACGGAGGATTTCCTCCTGCAATGTCTATTCTCATATATGACAGGAGTGAAGTGTATAGTGCAGCCGCTCATGATCAATCATCCAGTCAGCAATGTACATAGGAATGGGCAAAGATGAGGGGCCTGGGGTTTGTTTCACCCCTCAGCCCAGGAATGGGGAAAATGAATCCCTCCAGCTGTTGCAAAACTACAATTCCCATCATGCCTAGACAACCGAAGCTAAAGCATTGCCTGCCATGTTTGCAGTTCTCTGATATCAGCAGTGAGAGGGTACACAGTCCTGTAAACTAGACATCCAGTTTTAAGCTCATGTTAAGGCTATGTTCACACAACGTATATTTTTTTGTAAAATCACGGCCGTTGTACAACGACCGGGATTATTATGAAGAAATATGTTACTTCTCGGTCTATGGGATCATGGCCGGAGCGTATACACATAGTATATGCTCCGGCCAGGATCCCTAGCGGCGTCGCAGACAACTGACTCGCTCCATAGTGTGCAGTGGAGAGTTCTGATGTGGGCGCGCACAGATGCGCCGCATCAGAACTCTGCGGCCGAAAAGATCATCCGGCCGGTATTGCAGTACCTGCCGGGATGATCTTTTCAGAGACCAGCCGTTCCGTGACCCAGCTGGGTCACGGAACAGCCGGTCTTTTACGATGTGTGCACATAGCCTAATAGTTATACACTATAGAATTACTCTTAGTATAACTTATGTTTTTTTGCACATGATAACAGTGTTACCATGTATATGATGGTATTGTGCAATAAAAATCAGTATGGCCAGATTGACATGAGCATAATTTCGTTGACCTGGTGGCCTAAACCAACTGCATCATAGATCACTGTAATGCATTAGTTTCAGTCATTAGACCTGTGGTTGGACCAGGACTTGTGGCCGTAATACAGGTGCAAAAAGCATGCCTGTTCTGTTACTGAAATCCATGACAAAATCTGTATGTAATTTATGAGGATTCTTTTGCAGATCTGTGGTACCCTCTGTAGCGAAAATGATCTGCTGCATTTGGGCCCTTGCACACTACGGAAATTGTGCAGATAAGTTCTGGCGGTCTGTGCGCTCCTCCCCCTACCCTGCTCCTGCTTGAAGATTTGCCCGTCCCATAGGCTCCATTCTATTCAGGCAGTGTCAATTGATTGGGTGGACGGCGGAATCTGCCTGACCATAGAATGGAGCCTATGGGATGGCCAGATGTTGAAGTGGGAGAACACACGGAATCTGCCTCAGCAGATTTTTAGGCTATTTCCATGCTAGTTTAAACAGTCAGAAGAGCAATGCTCAACCCTGTAATCTGCTGCAGGCACTACTATAAGTCATCAGAGACCCTAAGATACATGCAAATATATTTTAGCTACAAACATTGCACTTCCTATATATCTTGGTGCCTCCATTGGTTTGCATAGAATTCACTGCTGGCAACATAACATCAGGGACCTATATAAATCACTGTCTGGCTGTAAGTGGATCTAACACAATGTGCAAACTCCATTTGCATGCAATAAATCCAGTTGCAGAGCAGTACGTTCAGTGACCCAATGGTTCTTGGATACATGTACACTGACTACAATGGCTAGTTGATCACTTACTGATCTCTGCTCCGGGCTCCACAATCAGCATACTGCACCTTACATGACACCTGGGGAGCCAGGACCGCGTGGGAGACGTTGCTCAGCATAATGTATAAGATTATTTCCGGTTCTTGTGTGATGTCAGAAAATCACTGTATATAATAACAGTTGTTGAGATCTTTCTGATCAGAATGAAATAAAATAGTCTATTTTATTAAAAATACCTGTGTGCTGAAATAAATGTTTTAAATATTTATTAGACACTTGTTTGCCTGATTTTTTTTCTTCCCTATCTCCAAATTATTCACATTTGTTTTTTTTATTCTTCTGAGACATGGGTCGGGCTCATGGATCCAGGTGCAGCACTGCATGGATGTACCGCAATGCTCAGTCACCCGTCTGCCTAGGACTAACACGTACTGTGTGCTCAGCTGCCAACCACATAAGAACTTCAGCCTAAAGGGAATATATATATAAAATCCTTGATGACTCATGACATCACTGCTAGAAAAAAAAAAAAAATAGATTCATTCTTTCAAAAACAGCACCACCCCTGTCCCCAGGTTGTGTGGGATATTGCATTCAAAGCAGAAGTCCCACAAAACTGTAAGAAGCTAGGCAGGCAGCAGTGTGCGGAAAAATAATAAAACTTGGCTATCTTTGTGCCCCATAGCACCGCTTCTGAGTCCCGTTGACAGATGCTGTTTCCTGCAGCTCTTCTAGCTGCCACATCATGTATCCACTCAGCCAATCAGTGACTGAGGTGGGACACCAACTGGCAGTCGCTCAGCCTGGGCCATGATGTTGCAGCTGGAAGAGCAGAGTACGTGATGTACCTGGATTCCAGCCGAAGATGACAGTTGGCTGCCAACAGCGGGACCCAGGAGCCGCACAATGCAAGCACGAAGATTAATTTTATGGAACTTCCTCTTTAGAGTGTTGTTTCTGGAAGAAAGTGGCCAGGTTTTTCTAGGCCTGGAATAACCCCCGTTAAAGAGGACCTGTCACCCCCCCCCGTGCCGGGGTGACAGTCTCCCAACCCCCCGTTACAGCCCCCTATACTCACCTGATCCCGCCGGGTCCCGCTTCCTGATCCGGTCGGGTCACGGAGATATGAGCGCCCGAAGCCTGGCGCGCGCGCTCACAGGAGAGTCCGATCCCCATAGAGAATGACAGAGCATCGGACTCCCCATTCATTCTCTATGAGCGTCGGACTCTCCTGTGAGAGCGCGCGCCGGGCTTCGGGCGCTCATATCTCTGTGACCCGGCGGGATCAGGTGAGTATAGGGGGCTGTAACGGGGGGTCGGGAGCCTGTCACCCCGGCACAGGGGGTGATAGGTCTCCTTTAATGGGTACTTGTTTCATGCTGCCTGAACTCCAACTTCACAGCATCTTTTTCCTGCCCCATCAGCCTTGACTGATAGATGTTTCACTATAACAAAAGAGGGAAATTAATGCCGGTGGGGTGGGGAAAAGCCACTAAGGACCGCCCCAATGACTCCTGGTTGTTGCAGCATAAAAACTATAACCATTCCCTTGACGTATGGGTGACGTATTTAAGAGTTGAAGTATTTTCAACGGTCAGGCCTTGAATGCACAGTGGTGAAAGAGCTTGGCTTAGGGAGCAAATAGAGCTCCTTTCAATCTTTCCAAAACCTGATTTTTTTTGTTGCCCTGAGTTTTAGATATTTTTAGATTTATTTTTAGATATATTATCTGTTAAACATTGGAAATAATACTGCTGACCTTACATATGAACAAATACATAAAACATCCGAAACAATTAGGTTGATTTAGTGACTTCTGTGGATAACTCTCAAGGCAGCAGAGCAGAAATAAATACATTACTCCATATAGTCCATGTCATATTGCTTTATCATATGTTAAGGAAAATGAATACAAATAATTACAAAGGCTGCCGATCTGGTCATAGAAATATAATAGCAGCAAATATAATATCTGTGAGTAATAAAGTCCATGCTGGGTTTTGGCGGCTTTGGCTTATTTTTGGTTCCTGCTGTTTTTGTCCACAAGCATGCTCTGCAATTTCTCCTAAAGGAAAAAAAAAGCAGATTAATCCATCTATCGGCATGCTTCAACACGATGCGAACAGAGCAAAAGTACTAGGAGAAAATTTTTCATAATCTGCCTGTGTTAAAGCCCCTTTAAGCCTTGTAAGAGAGAGTTCGGCATGAAGCTATAGAGAGGAGAACCATAGGACAACATACATATAAAGCTTCGCTCCTCTAGAGCACAGGTATCAAACTCATGGCCATCCAGGTTTGCTGAACTACAATTTCCATCATGCCTGCACAGCCAAACAGCTAGAGGGCCACCCCTGCTCTAGCGGCATGGTGCGATTATACAGCCTGCCATGTACATAAAGTGACATACTTGCTCCTGGAGTTGATACTGAAATCTTTGGCACAGTGACTGCAATTCTTCTATCGTCCTGTTTTTTAGTTTTACTTGTAACTTGCTGTCTTCAAGGTCGGACATCAGAGATTTGCACCTCTGGCATTTCTGTAAGAGAACAAATGGATAATAGGCTGAATGAATGACCAATTATAATGAACATATCTATTAAGAAAATTGCTGATTTCTATTACTTTAGTCATGTACCCCATGTTACCTGCAGTAATTTACATCTGAGGTGAGCGATCTTAACCCACATGTAACACATTAGGCCAGCGCTCTATATACCTACTGTGAAGGGACAAGGGATTGTGACTGCAGATGAGCGAACTTCAAGTACGTTCAGGTTCATCCAAACTGAATAGAGATGACCGAACAGCGGAAAATCTTTGGTTCTATAGAACTCGAACCTTGTTGAACCTTCCGCATTTGATTCCCGATGCCTTCCTGGTTCGTGGGGAAGGAGGAGACAGCACGGGTACCACCTGGAATTCTGGGTCACAGCCTATTACCTAGGCTAAATCCCGGAATTCCAGGCGGTACCCCGGCAGTCTCCTCCTTCCCCACGGACCGGGAAGGCATCGGGAATCAAATGCGGAAGGTTCAACAAGGTTCGAATTCTATAGAACCGAAGATTTTGATGTTTGATCATCTCTAAACCCGAACACTCAGCATTTGATTACCGGTGGCTGAAGAAGTTGGATGCAGCCCTAACTGCCTGGAAAACATAGATAGATATGGCTTATGGCTGTATCTATGTTTTCCAGGACTCCCCAGGGCTGCAACCAACCTCTGCAGCCACCAGTAATCAAATGCTGAGTGTTCGGGTTTGGATGAACCTGAACGTGTTTGCTCATCTCTAACTGTGACATCCAGCTCTAGTACTTATCATATATTTACTTTCAAGGAGCCTACAATTCCCTATGGACATTTAGGGCCCTATTCCACGGGACAATTATCATCGGATAATCGCTAAATAGTTAGGATTGAAGTGATAATCGTTTGGTTGAATAGCAGTTAACGATTAAACGACGACTGAGAAATCGTTGAACGCTTATGGTGCGTTTACACAGGCAGATTTATCTGACAGATTTTGGAAGCCAAAGCCAGGAATGGATTTGAAAAAAGGAGAAAGCTCAGTCTTTCCTTTATGACCCATTCCCTGTTTATGGTCTGTTCCTGGCTTTGGCTTCAAAAATCTGTCAGATAAATCTGCCTGTGTAAACCCACCATTAATGAGACCTGGACCTATTATCGTTGCTCGTTCGCATGGAATAACACGTTCGCAGAAGCGCCGAACGCAGTAGCGACGGCAAGACGACCGCAAGAACTATCATAAGTAATGATCATCGTTCCGTGTAATTGGGTGAACGATTTCAGGTTGTTTGCAATAGCGGTCGTTTGAGATCGTTAACGATTATCCGAACGATAATTGTCCCATGGAATAGGGCCCTTCCTCTCCTACCCAACCAAATTTCATCAAAGTACCCCCATACAGTGGACTCAATAGGCTGAAGGTTCCCCATCCCTGATTTAGGATCACTCACTATATACTCCAATAGTAATAGTTGGATAATAGTATCCAAGCTATTGCAAAAAAAAACAAAAAACAGATTTAATAATTTTTTTTTCATTAAAATATTTCCATGCCGCATTCCTGAAATGTCCATAAAAAAAGCCAGCAGTAAGTGGAGGACGTACGTGTGTTGAAACACCATGTCTCTTCAGCTGTCCTTGAAGCACTTGAGCTTCCTCAGCTAATCGTTTCATCTCCTTCTGAAGTTCTTCTATCTGCTTCTTATGTTCCCTACAAAAGAAGAGACGAGCATAGACAATTCTTCATTTAAAGTTTCATAACTTCAAAGTAACATCTCCATTCATTCCATACTTGTATGAGGCACCAGTGACCACTTCACCAGATGGGACAGGAGGACCAAGTGGGGGTCTCACCTCTGCCTACGCCATAAGAGTCCACGATGGAAATATCCCTTTAAGGCCACAGCTGGGGGTGTTGTAAACAGTAAAAGGTGTACCAGCAGTAGAGGCGGCTCCTGCCCAAGGTGTGATGAGCCCCTTAAAGCATCACAGGAGATACTGACACTTTGGTGATATCACTGCTGATGACATCTGGTGTGGTCAAAGATTTAGGCAGGCGGCCCACTCTAGGTCATCTTTGAAGGTGAAGTAGGGTTGAAGAGGTCAAAATGGACATTGTCAGTGACATTTCCCACCCCTTTAAGCTTTTAAAATGTTTGGGGAAGTCACATATAGGGTGGTAATATCACAAGGGGCAAATACTCTAAAAAAAAATTAAACCCCAAGACTTGCAAATGCCAGATACTAGTGCAAGGGTGGCCAATGCCAGAGCTGTTATAAGTTTTAAAAGGCTTCCCCTTTAAGTGCACCAGCACATGAGATAACATTATAAGGACAGTTGAATCATAGGTCCTAGAATGGGTGGTAAAGCCACAGGTAAAGGTGTGATGGGGCACCAGCAAAGCACTATAAATAGAGATGAGCGAACCTGGAGCATGCTCGAGTCCATCCGAACCCGAACTTTCAGCATTTGATTAGCGGTGGCTGCTGAATTCGGATAAAGCCCTAAGGCTATGTGGAAAACATGGATACAGTCATTGGCTGTATCCATGTTTTCCAGACAACCTTAGAGCTTTATCCAAGTTCAGCAGCCACCGCTAATCAAATGTCGATCGTTCAGGTTCGGATGGACTCGAACCCGAACCCGGTTTGCTCATCTCTAACTATAAATTTAGTGCCAGGATCCAAACCTGTACTTGAAATCATGAAGTCCCATGCCAGAGACCCCAACTGCTGATTGGCAGTTATCTATCCATGCTGTGTATAGGCGGGTAGATGTTAATCAGCAGCTGTAGGGTGGGGGGAGGGGTGTGGCAAGAATCCTATTCTCCTGCATATTAGGAGAACAGATGAACAGAATAATGTAAGTAATAAACTGATCTGTTCAGCATTTCTGTCAGTAGTTTATGCTGCCCACATTTAAGGCGGTATAAACCCAGTGACAGATTCCCTTTACATGCCAATGAAAGAAGTGCTCAAGATGGTCTGTACCGCCAATGCACCTTCACTACTGTCAACCTGTATTAGAATGAAATACTGAGGAATTGTACCATGACTTGTCTTTGAAAAGCTCTGAGATCTGCTGCTTCAGCTTAGCAATCTTTTCATCCCTGATGTTCACTTCTATTTGGCTTTGCTTCTGCAGTGATGCCAGTGTCTCTTCATACTTCATAAGGGAGACGAGATAGCAGGTTAATTTATCTGGTAATAAACATAAAAGTGACCAAGAGTCCATTACACGTACCTGAGCCTGCAGATCTCGGTTGATTTTTTCATATTGCTGGATACTTTCCTCCAGTAGCCGCTCCTTCTCTTCCACTATCTTCTGGCTTCTCTCCAGCGTCTGCCGCGTGCTTTTATGGCTATTTATTTCATTCTCCATGTCCCTGGTGTACTGCACAGTCTGCAAAAAAAAAAAAAAAAAAAAGAGTGCAGAAAAATCAGAGCAATTTTCCAATACATCTGAGAAAGTGAAAAGCCTGGTGCTAAAGACCACCTCCATATCATGCCTGTTATTCACTAGATCCATGGCGTGATGACCGGAGGAGGATCACGGCACAGATCCCCTAATAGAAGTGCAGCCCCCCATAATGTGCGCTCCTGTCATTGCATTTGACAACTACTCATCGCATTTGACAACGATCCATGCCGTGAACCGCACTAGGACATGTCCTATTTTTTCGTCCTGGGGATTGCGGCACGAATTGTGTGAATGGCTGCATTCACTCGAATGGTTCCTAAAATTGTTTGTGATTGCGGATCAGCGACCACGGACAATTTTACAGGACGTGTGAGTGCAGCCTTATTCTGCTAAATGCAAATGATGTTTCCAAAATCCCCGTCGCGTGTATCATCCATAGGATACGCCATAAATGTCTGATTGATATAGTCATATGATGGTTTGCAACTACTGTTAACATCAATTAGAGTTACGCAAACTGGAGAACAGCTGTTTTTGGCTTCCCAACCAACTCCAACAGCTGCAAGGAGACCAGAGACACTGGAGAGCCCTCATACCCATATAGGAATACCCCAATAAGGTATGGTCACTCATACTATATATGCAGTCGATTTAAAGGGGTATTCTCATCTCAACTAATATAGTTAGTTATACATGTAGGGCTCGCCAAATTAAATATTTTTGCAAATACATGCATTCAGCAAACTTGCCTCCTTCTCCTGATATCCTGTTCTTTCTCTCCAATTGTTGACAGCTCGTTGTCTAGGTTACAGACCACCACTCTGCTCTAAAAGCAGTGGTCTGGCTGGTGCATATATAGCCACAGTATACAGATTTATAAATGTTATACAGTATATACAACATATCTCTGTAGCACCTTTGCCCACAGATGTTACAGCTGGACCTGTAGATCCTGCACATATGTAGGTTGCTGAAGATAGCATCCCAGCTAGACCCATGAATGCTCAGTTAGTGATAAATCTTCCATGGCCTACCTGGCTGCCAGTGTATTGAGACATCTATATGTTGGTCTTAAAGGAGAAGTCCCTTGAAAAAATGAAGGTGCAGGAAAGTAATAAACAAAGTATACTAACCCAGAGCACTTCTCCTGGGTCCCATTGACAGCCTCCAGCCATCTGCAGCTGCTCCAGCACGTACCTGGGTGATCAATTGCCTGCTCAGCCAATCTGACTGGGGTGGGACGCCACCCACGTTGCTGGCTGGCCAAGCGAGCAATCGCTCAGCTGGGCAGTAACGTTGCAGATGGAAGAGCCGGGTACATGATGTACCCAGATTCCAGACGAAAATGCTGCAGAGTCTGTAGAGTCTCACAGCCACACACATTTCTGAAGAGGAGAAAGAAAACAACATGGCCGATCTCCTGAGATACACAAAGAGGATTTCTTACTTTATTTCTCAGGATCAGGAGGAGGGAGGTGGAGGAGAATTTTGAAGGAGGTGCTAGAATATATCCTTGTGAATGTTCTAGGCTTGGTCTTCCATTACCAGTCAAGGCTGGCACTTCACTGAATAACTCCTTGCTTTTAAGTGCACAGAGCTGGGTTTCTGAAATATTCCTGCTAATCCAAGCCGTGCATGGTTAATGTAAGCTCAGAATGTCATAATCCAATACTTATCGATTCACAGTAAAAATAATGGTATGGGCCACATTTAGCCGATCACTTGGGAGCGTTTCATAAGAAAGAAATCAATAATGGCTGACGATGTTAGTGAATCATCAGGCTGAGCTATTATTCATTGCTTCCCTCTAACTCTTGGAAAATGTCCATTAATAGTTTTATATTAAATTGCAATGTAAAAGCTGACGCCACAAAATACGCAATTTGCAATTTTAGGGGGATAAACAGAGACGGACTGACGAACACTGAGTCATTTACACTGTAACTGTATGGGATCTGCAGATCTGCATCAAGGATCATCCTGGCGTTTGAGTACTGCTCTCCCCATGTCATAAAAGAATACCCCATTTATTATAAGATTATATATATATATATATATATATATACACACACACACACATACACATATATAAAACCTTCTCCATGAAACCAGCAACATGATCTATATATGTATGTGCAGTTTCTGTGCAGCGAGCCTGGGTGTGGAAGATAGTGAGAGGGTTGAAGGTGAGGATGATGGTGGTAATAGTTGTAGTCTGCAGGTAGCTAGGCCTCTCTCTTATGTGTGTAGTGATGAGCTCTTGAATGAGGGGATGCACTGAGAACTGCAGAGTGAGAGGGGTGCTGTTACTAGAGATGAGCGAACCGGCTGAGGTTCGGGTTCGTATGAACCTGAACTATCGGCTTCTGATTCCCGCTGTCTGCCCGCTCCGTGGAGATGGTGGATACAGCCTGAGGACCGCCTGGAAAACTGGGATACAGCCTATGGCTATGGCTGTATCCCAGTTTTCCAGGCGGTCCTCAGGCTGTATCCACCCTCTCCACGGAGCGGTCAGACAGCGGGAATCAGAAGCCGAGAGTTCAGGTTCATACGAACCTCGGCCGGTTCGCTCATCTCTAACTGTTATCTGTGGGATGGCTGGCCGTTGTGGTGCACCACAGCTATACTAACTGACTTATCAGTATCAGGTGGGCATGAGGGCTTCTGCAGGAGCAGATTACTCTCTGGCACTTCCCTGTGATCTCTCTCTTCTGGGGCCCACTGTGGTGGGTTTAGGGGTGTTTCTGCTTAGGTGTCTAGGCCGTGCTGACAGCCACTACTTGCAGTTCCTAGAGGTGCCCAGGAGACCTTGTATGGGTCCTCCTATGGTGTGTTTACACAGATAGATTTATCTGACAGATTATTGACGCCAAAGCCAACTTTTTTTGACCTGTTCTCTGTTTATCGTCTGTTCATGGCTTTGGTTTCAATAATCTTTCAGATAAATCTGTGTGTAAAAGGACCCTTAGGCCTTATTCCCACTTTCCGTGTTTCACGGACAAACAATGTTTGAATATGTGTGGCGCTGAAACAAAGCAGCCGCGTGGCTGTGACATTACAGCACCATGTATATTCATACAGGTCCCCATCTCCCAGCATCATACTGAAGATGCTGCCATGTAGGGGGGAGGAGGGTTTCAACTTCAGGCCTTCCACGTCCGTGTCATCCTTGAAACAAGGGAACAAGGCCTTAGTCGCATCTCCAGCTGCCCTTCTCCTTGCTGCGCAGCTTGTACTTTCACTGTTAACTTCTTGTTCCCCTCTTTTAGCAGCTCGCCCTGCCTCGACAGGTCTTTTATGTGACGCATGTCAGCATGCTCCACCTACCTAAAAACTGTGGTTGTCACTGTTGCCTAAAAGTTTAACGTAGTGTGTGTAGTGAGGCAATGTAACCCAATCCCTTCCTGCCAGTAACACTGCTAGAGAGAATATATAACAAAGTTGTACATATATACCAAACAGGTAGTGAACAGGTGGCATCCTAAGCCCAGTCGCAGGAATTGCGTTCTGGTACACTACATGTGAATGTGACCTGCCGTTCACCAGGTTGTTATGTTGTTCCTAGAGGGACACTGGACTTTAGTCCACATGTCACTTCTTTCGCGGGATAAGCCGGCCCATAGAATGGTGTCTATGGAACCGGCGGAAATGCGTGCGGACAGCCGACGGAATTCTGCGGATATTATCCTAATAGTCCTGCAATATATCTAAGGTAACATATGTACACTGTATACATCATATACAAAGAATAAATAACAACATCACTGGGCAGTATCTTAGGTGCATAGTGAAAATTTTAGGTGATTGGCAAGTATTCACAAAAAGGATCCAGATAGATAGATAGGAGATACCACTATACCTTGGTCTTAATTATGTCATTTAGGTCTATCACCGCATCGTCTTTCTCTTTAAGAGATGATTTTAGTGAGAGGATTTCCTTCTCTAAAGCTGCTATTTTTGAAAGAAGCAAATCTTCCTCATTAGATGATACCTAGGGCAAGAAAAACGGTCTTGGTCTCCATAGTAATACTATATTTCAATGCATGTATATACTGGCTATATAAAAAATAAAGATTATTATTAGATATCCTCCTGGTATAGACAGATGGGTATTGCCATAAGCACTGCTGGATTGCTGGGGTAGCTAGATGAGGATATTTTCTTTATGTCTTAAATTCCTGCCCTGACCGAAAGATAAAAAGTGGTGTATTCTTCCCAGTCTGACACAGTTCTCTCTGCTGCCACCTCTGTCTATGTCAGGAACTGTCCATAGAAAACCTGACAGTTCCTGACATGGACAGAGGTGGCAGCAGAGAGCACTGCGTCAGACTAGAAAGAATACACCACTTCCTGCAGACATGAGATTTTTAAATAGAAGTAATTTACAAATCTATATCATTTTCTGCCACCAGTTGATTTGATATGTTTCTTTTTTTTTTTTCAGCGTACCCCTTTAATTTTAGGTTTCTATACGTAGGTAGGCTGTAGAAGAAGCCAGGAAAAGCTCTTACCTGAACGGCCTTGCTGACCACACTCTTCTCAGGTTTCATAGCTTTGACAATGATGGGAAAGCTTTTGGTAGCCTTAGTGACCTGCAGACTACTCACTGTTCGGACCTCCTGAATTCCCAATCCGATGCCTGCAATGCTGGGGAGACTTTGTGATTTGCTTGTTCTGCTTGTATATAAGGATTGGCTTAAGTGTGGCATAGCAGGCCCCAGTTCTGAGAACACTTTCCCAGCCCCTCTTGCCTCCCTTCTCTGCCTGCCAGTCATTGCTGCACAGCGGAGATCCTGGTTATGCTGCGAGGCTCTTCACAGTAGTAGGCAGTAAATTAAGAATTCATTATAGTCTGTCTAGTTGAGATGAATGCCGGTGGCTCCAGGGCAAAAACTTTCTGACTGTGAAAAAAAGAATACAGAATAGTTAGTCGTACTACCTCAAGCATGCTGAACAGATAGTATTGTATTAATCATGGAAGCTTAAAGGGGTAGTTCACCAAAAACTGTTTTCTTTCAAAAAAACTGGTGCCAGAAAGTGTAATTTACTTCTATTAAAAAATCTCCAGTCTTCCATTACTTATTAGCTGCTGTTTGTCCTGCAGGAAGTGGTGTTTTCTTTCCAGTCTCGAGAGCAGGAGAGGTTTTCAATGGGGATTTGCTACTGCTCTGGACAGTTCCTGACATGGACAGAGGTGGCAGCAGAGAGCGCTGTGTCAGACTGGAGAGAATACTCCACTTCCTGCAGGACATACAACAGCTGATAAGTACTGAAAGACTTGGGATTTTTTAATAAAAGTGAATTACAAATCTCTGGCACTTTGTGGCATCAGTTGATTTGAAAGATTTTTTTTTTTTTTGGGGGGGGGGGGGGGGTTGAACTACCCCTTTAAAGGAGAAACCTAGTAAAAATGATCTTGTATGTAAAATCAAATATGTACACACAAGCAGACAAAAAGAACAGCTAATTCTTTTTTCATCTTTTTTTTTTAGCATAAAAAAACCCATTAAAGCATAAGCTGCTAGACTTGTTTCTAAAGCTTCAAGTTTTATGGGACTTTGGACTTCTTTCAGTTCCTGATACTTTACAGAAGCAAAGTTCAACATCTCCTGTCCGCGCATCCTGGTAACCACTGTAGATGAGCGGACTTTCTATTCTTGGTACAATAAGATTTGCAGATCCTACCAGAGGAATCAATTCTGGGGTCAACCCCACATTAACTGTACATGTGGGTCTTACGAATCTGGCAATGCCCATGTGATTATAAGGGTACAAACCCACACACCGTATATGCAGCAGATACGCAACAAATACGCAGCAGATTTGATGCTGTGTTCAGTTATTTAGATCTAATCTGCTGCGTATTTGCTGCGTATCGCAGCAGTAAATACGCTGCGTATACGGTGTGTGGGTTTGTGCTCTTAGGATATAATAGTATGTTACTATCCAAAGCTCTGTGTTATTTCAAGGTGTGTTAGGAGGGTTAACCCCTTCATGTTGATGCCAATTTTAGTTTTTTTCCTTCTTCTGAGACCTATTACTCTTATTTTCCTGTTGACAGATCTATATGGGGGCTTGTTTTTTGCGGGACCAGTTGTACTTTCAAATGGTATCTTTCCTTTATAAGCATTTCCCATAAGAAGTGTATATTGGGGATTTGTATAACTTTAATAAAAACTTTTTGCTGGACTTCTCCTTTAAGCTAAAATGTCAATTATAATCAATCAGTCAGTTGTAACCGCCCCTCTATTTAAGCCCCGCCCATTATTGAAATACGAGCTGTGATTGGTGCAAAAGTTACACACACTTAGAGTTGATAAAACTTTGATACATTAGTACGGGGTTAGAGTGACAGCCACAGTGCAGTATACCCCCTATGATGCCCCCTCCCCCAGCCTCCCACTATGTCTGGAATGACTGGTAACAAAGAACAATACACAACATTCCACCACACAGACTTGCTGTACTGTCCCTTTAAGGACTGCATGAATTGCCCTGGCTCCTATAGAAGTATAGATCTCTGCATGTTTTACCAGACACGACCACCATGTCCTCCAGCATATACCGGCCTCGGTGGGTCCTGGGTGTGCCGCGATGCGAGGCTCCGCCCTGTCCCGGTTGCTAGGACACAGAGGACGCCGCACCATAGCCGCTGCACTGCGGCAAGGCAACCAAGCGGCGTGCAACCAACCCCAATACCTGACGTAACCCAGCGCTCCATAATATCGCCGCACTCCCTGGAAGATCTCTCCCGATCGGTCTTGGCAGCGGACGTATTCCTGTATTCTTATTGGCCAGCGCCCCTGAGTTCCTGCGCCCTGATTGGTCGGCTGCCTGGCAGGTGTGGCGCAGCGAGGTAGGTTGTGCATTGAATCTCTGTATCCCCGGCTCCTCGGTTGTCCCCGGTGTAGGAGCAGTGGACGGGGGTCTGCGGGGAGCGGCTGAGCAGGGTGAAAGGTGAGTGGCCGGCAGGGGGAGGTACAGGACCGGGTAATGTATACCATAGTATACTGATCATACGGTCAGTCTATAGACTGATAATAGTGTAACAAAGACCGGAGAGTACATCCCCTCCATCTGTACACATGATGTGGGTACATGACACATGATGTGGGTACATGACATATGATGTGGGTGTATGACACATGATGTGGGTATATGGCACATGATGTGGGTATATGGCACATGATGTGGGGATATGACACATGATGTGGGTGTATGACACATGATGTGGGTGTATGGCACATGATGTGGGTGTATGGCACATGATGTGGGGATATGACACATGATGTGGGTACATGACACATGATGTGGGTACATGACACATGATGTGGGTACATGACACATGATGTGGGTACATGACACATGATGTGGGTACATGACACATGATGTGGGTATATGGCACATGATGAAGGTATATGGCACATGATGTGGGTATATGGCACATGATGTGGGTATATGACACATGATGTGGGTATATGACACATGATGTGGGTATATGACACATGATGTGGGTATATGACACATGATGTGGGTACATGACACATGATGTGGGTACATGACACATGATGTGGGTACATGACACATGATGTGGGTACATGACACATGATGTGGGTACATGACACATGATGTGGGTATATGATACATGATCTGGGTACACACAAAGGATTAGTAGGACCAAGGGAACCCCATGGATGGAGAAGCGCAGGTAGGAGTCCAAGGCAGAGATACCGTGATATGCTTGAAAAATGCCTGTGATTTATTGTACGGGCCGAAATGCGTTGCTGCTTTTAATAAATGCTCTATGGAGTTACGTTCATATGATAGCGTCTGCTTCCCGTGCTATCACGGTATCTCTGCCTTGGACTCCTACCTGTGTTCTCCATCCATGGGGTTCCCTTGGTCCTACTAATCCTTTGTGTGTTTCTACCCACCGCTGGTGGCGACGACCCGAGGAGGAGCTACGGTTTGCCGTCTGGGCTACAGCTCTTGCCTATAGTAGAGTTGTGCCTATATCTTGCACAACTCCACCAGGTGAGTGCACTAATTCTTGCACTCGCGCAATACTTCCCCCCCCCCCCATCTTATTGCACCAGGAGGCGCCCCTATTTTTGCTTTATTTCCCATGATGTGGGTATATGATACATGATGTGGGTATATGACACATGATGTGGGGATATGACACATGATGTGGGTATATGACACATGATGTGGGGATATGATACATGATGTGGGTATATGACACATGATGTGGGGATATGACACATGATGTGGGGATATGACACATGATGTGGGGATATGACACATGATGTGGGTATATGATACATGATGTGGGTATATGACACATGATGTGGGGATATGACACATGATGTGGGGATATGACACATGATGTGGGGATATGACACATGATGTGGGGATATGACACATGATGTGGCTATATGACACATGATGTGGGTATATGACACATGATCTGGGTATATGACATGATATAGCTACATGACACATGATCTGGGTATAAGAACAAGATCAGGGTGTATGGCACATGATACAGGTATATGACACATGATATGGGTAAATGGCACAGGATCTTGAGTGTATGGCACATGATATGGGTATATGACACATGATCTGAGTGTATGGCACATGATCTGGGTATATGGCACATCATGTGGGTATATGACATATGATCTAGATCAGCGCTTCTGAAACTTTTTCTACTGGAGCCTCACCTAACAAACCAAGGCAATGCCTGGGCCTCACCAGACTGACCAAGAGGGTGCCTGGGCCTCACTATCTGTGGTGAAAGTCCATTTAAAAGCTGAAAATAATGCTAGGGCTACCTTTCACCCGTCTCCCAAACTCTATATACTAATAAAGCAAGTACAAAATAAATTAATAATGTTGCTAAAATGGAGATTTTTGCAAACCGCAAAAGGACTGTGCAGATCATAGTTACTTTTATGAAATCTGGCTCCCCAGCTGGGCCTCACCAACAACTAGGGGGCGCCTCACAGGTAAGGCCCGCCTCAGTTTGAGAAGCACTGTCTTAAAACATTCCATGTGGCGGAATGTTTCTTAGGACATTCTATTTGGCGGAATATTTCTTAGGACATTCCATGTGGCGGAATGTTTCTTAGGCCATTCCATTTGGCGAAATGTTTCTTTGGCCATTCCATGTGGCAGAATGTTTCTTAGGCCATTCCATGTGGCAGAATGTTTCTTAGAACATTCTATTTGGCTGAATGTTTCTTAAGACATTCCATTTGGCGGAATGTTTCTTAGGTCATTCCATGTTGAGGAATGTTTCTTAGGCCATTCCATGTGGCGGAATGTTTCTTAGGCCATTCCATGTGGCGGAATGTTTCTTAGGACATTCTATGTGGCGGAATGTTTCTTAGGCCATTCCATGTGGCGGAATGTTTCTTAGGCCATTCCATTTGGCGGAATGTTTCTTAGATCGTTCTATTTGGCGGAATGTTTCTTAAATCGTTCTATTTGACGGAACGTTTCTTAGATCGTTCTATTTGGCGGAATGTTTCTTAGGACATTCCATGTGGCGGAATGTTTCTTAGGACATTCCATGTGATGGAATGTTTCTTAGGCCATTCCATGTGGCGGAATGTTTCTTAGACCATTCCATTTGGCGGAATGTTTCTTAGGCCACTCCATGTGGCGGAATGTTTCTTAGGCCATTCCATTTGGCGGAATATTTCTTAGGCCATGCCATTTGGCGGAATGTTTTTTAGGCCACTCCATGTGGCGGAATGTTTCTTAGGCCATTCCATGTGGCGGGATGTTTCTTAGGCCATTCCATTTTGCGGAATGTTTCTTAGGCCACTCCATGTGGCGGAATATTTCTTAGGCCATTCCATGTGGCAGAATGTTTCTTAGGCCATGCCATTTGGCTAAATGTTTCTTTGGCCATTCCATGTGGCGGAATGTTTCTTAGATCGTTCTATTTGGCGGAATGTCTCTTAGGACATTGCATGTGGCGGAATGTTTCTTAGGACATTCCATGTAGCTGAATGTTTCTTAGGACATTCCATGTGGCGGAATGTTTCTTAGGCCATTCCATGTGGCGGAATGTTTCTTAGGACATTCCATGTGGCGGAATAATTCTTAGGCCATTCCTTGTGGCGGAATAATTCTTAGGCCATTCCTTGTGGCGGAATAATTCTTAGGACATTCCATGTGGCGGAATGTTTCTTAGGCCATTCCATGTGGCGGAATAATTCTTAGGACATTCCATGTGGCGGAATAATTCTTAGGCCATTCCTTGTGGCGGAATGTCTCTTAGGACATTGCATGTGGCGGAATGTTTCTTAGGCCATTCCATTTGGCGGAATGTTTCTCAGGCCATTCCATGTGGCGGAATGTTTCTTAGGACGTTCCATGTGGCGGAATGTTTCTTAGGCCATTCCATGTGGCGGAATGTTTCTTAGGCCATTCCATGTGGCGGAATGTTTCTTAGGACGTTCCATGTGGCGGAATGTTTCTTAGGCCTTTCCATGTGGCGGAATGTTTCTTAGGACATTTCATGTGGCGGAATGTTTCTTAGGACATTCCATGTGGCGGAATGTTTCTTAGGCCTTTCCATGTGGCGGAATGTTTCTTAGGATGTTCCATGTGGCGGAATGTTTCTTAGGACATTCCATGTGGCGGAATGTTTCTTAGGACATTCCATGTGGCGGAATGTTTCTTAGGACATTCCATGTGGCGGAATGTTTCTTAGGACACCATCCATTCTGACATCACCTCCCAGCCCCAAAGCCCCATAGACCCCATCCCCTCTCCTACCTTCTCTTCACTCTCTGCTTTTGATCCAGTGACAGAGGAAAAAGTCGCCAAGCTCCTCTCCTCCTCTCATCCTACTACCTGCCCTAGTGACCCTATTCCCTCGCACCTCCTCCAGTCCCTCTCTCCTGCTGTCACTGCTCACCTCACCAAAATATTCAACCTCTCCCTCTCCTCTGGTATCTTTCCCTCCTCATTCAAGCACTCTCTAATTACCCCGCTACTGAAAAAAAACATCTCTAGATCCATCCTGTGCAGCCAACTATCGGCCTGTTTCTAATCTCCCCTTTATCTCTAAGCTCCTGGAACGTCTTGTCTACTCTCGCCTTACCCGCTATCTCTCTGATAACTCTCTCCTTGACCCTCTACAGTCCGGCTTCTGATCCCTTCACTCCACTGAAACTGCTCTGACCAAGGTGTCAAACGACGTCCTGAAGGCCAAGTCACAAGGAAACTACTCCTTGCTGATTCTCCTGGATCTCTCAGCAGCGTTTGACACTGTGGACCACCAGCTTCTCCTCTCCATGCTCAGCTCTCTTGGTCTTAAGGACTCTGTTCTCTCCTGGTTCTCTTCCTACCTCTCTGACCGCTCCTTCAGTGTATCCTTCTCGGGCTCTACTTCTTCTCCCTTACCTCTCTCTGTTGGGGTTCCCCAGGGATCAGTCCTGGGTCCCCTCCTTTTCTCCCTCTATACAGCCCCCATCGGACAGACCATCAGCAGGTTTGGCCTGCAATACCATCTCTATGCTGATGACACCCAGTTATATACCTCCTCCCGCGACATCTCCCCTGCCTTCCTGCAAAATACAAGTGACTGCCTATCTGCTCTCTCTAACACTATGACCTCTCTGTTCCTCAAACTTAATCTCTCTAAAACTGAACTTCTTGTATTTCTTCCCTCTAACAAACCTAAACCTGACATCTCCCTCTCAGTCTGTGGTACTAGCATCACTCCTGTGCATCAAGCTCGATGTCTGGGGGTCATGCTAGACTCCGATCTATGCTTCACTTCCTATATCCAAGCCCTTACACGCTCCTGTCATCTTCATTTCAAAAACATCTAAACATCTCCAGAATCCGTCCATTTCTCACCACTGACACCGCTCAGACTCTGACTGTCGCCCTGATCCATTCCCGTCTTGACTACTGTAACTCCCTACTAATCGGTCTTCCTTTCTCTAAGCTTTCCCCTCTCCAGTCTATCCTGAACGCAGCAGCCAGACTCATCTTCCTCTCCAGCCGCTATACCGATGTCTCCCTTCTGTGCCAGTCACTGCACTGGTTACCCATTAAATATAGAACACAGTTCAAACTCCTAACCCTCACCCATAAAGCTCTCCCCAACTCTGCCCCTCCATATATCTCCTCACTCATCTCCACCTACCATCCTTCCCGTGCTCTGCGTTCTGCTAATGTCCTTACACTAACCTCTTCTTTAATCAGAACTTCTCATTCCCGCCTCCAAGACTTCTCTCGTGCTGCACCAGTTCTCTGGAACTCCCTACCCAAAGACCTCAGACTTATTTCCAACATCCCCAGTTTTAAGCGTGCCCTGAAGACCCATCTCTTCAGGCGTGCTTATAACATTTCATAATCTCGTCTCCCTCTGATATCCCTTCTCCATCCTCTCTATAACTTCTTCGGTGCTAGTTACACTGTCCTTGTTATCTGAGCTTAGAAAATGGCTTGTGACTGGCTTGCCCAGTCACCTATAAGCACTTAGAGATTCTATGTACAATGACTGGAACATTGACAAATAAAGCACTTGTTGCCTCTCGTGTTACTCCCAGTCATCCTAGTCTGTAAGCTCTTGTGAGCAGGTCACTAATTTGGTATTTTAATTTATTCATTGTATAACTTAAAGGGGTATTCCAGGATATTTTGACATTTACTCTACAGATTAGTCTTGTAATAAAATTAATTTGTCTCATTAGTTTCTATTACGAATTTTGTCTCTTTCTCGCAATTTTTACATGAGTCACGTGGTCCTGTGACGTCACCGAACCGGAAGAGTGCTGACTTGCCGACTCAGCCGGCCTCTAGTTAGATATTCACTTAGCAGGCTTCAGAGCCTTACAAACGGCCCTCCCTGAGCACGGGACGTCACATGACGCCCTGTTCCAGAGCTGGCCTGTCAGTGTAATCACCTCAATCCTCCCGGCCCCCTCCCTGTGTAATGATTGCGGACCCCTCAGCCCCGGACCCCCTCTCTCTGTAAATCACTGCGGACCCCCCGGCCGCGTCCCCCCTCCCTGTGTAATGATTGCGCCCCCCCCCTCTCTGTAATGATTGCGGACCCCTCCCGGCCGCGTCCCCCGACCCTGTGTAAACATTACGATATACAGATCACTCACCCCCTGGTGTAAGCCTGTTGCATCACTGGACCTGATTTCGGCCCCTTTTTCAAGCAGCTATCCTCAGCTGACAGGCGCTCTGTGTGAGGCAGGAGAGATTCCTTTCCTGCTTTGTACAGAGCGCCTATAGATCGCCCGATACAACTCAGCTGACAGGCGCTCTGTACAAAGCAGGAAAGGAATCTCTCCTGCCTCACACAGAGCGCCTGTCAGCTGAGGATAGCTGCTTGAAAAAGGCGCCGAAATCGGGTCCAGTGATGCAACAGGCTTACACCAGGGGGTGAGTGATCTGTATATCGTAATGTTTACACAGGGTCGGGGGACGCGGCCGGGAGGAACCGCAATCATTACAGAGGGGGGGCGCAATCATTACACAGGGAGGGGGGACGCGGCCGGGGGGTCCGCAATGATTTACAGAGAGAGGGGGGCCGGGGCTGAGGGGTCCGCAATCATTACACAGGGAGGGGGGCCGGGAGGATTGAGGTGATTACACTGACAGGCCAGCTCTGGAACAGGGCGTCATGTGACGTCCCGTGCTCAGGGAGGGCCGTTTGTAAGGCTCTGAAGCCTGCTAAGTGAATATCTAACTAGAGGCCGGCTGAGTCGGCAAGTCAGCACTCTTCCGGTTCGGTGACGTCACAGGACCACGTGACTCATGTAAAAATTGCGAGAAAGAGACAAAATTCGTAATAGAAACTAATGAGACAAATTGATTATATTACAAGACTAATCTGTAGAGTAAATGTCAAAATATCCTGGAATACCCCTTTAATATATACCTGTATTTATATATTTAAATAAGCGCTGCGGAATCTGTTGGCGCTATACAAATAAATATTATTATTATTATTATTATTATTAGGCCATTCCATTTGGCGAAATGTTTCTTACGTCATTCCATGTGGTGGAATGTTTCTTAGGACATTCCATGTGGCGGAACGTTTCTAAGGCCATTCCATGTGGCGGAATATTTCTTACGCAATTCTATGTGGCGGAATCTTTCTTAGGCCATTCCATGTGGCGGAATCTTTCTTAGGACATTCCATTTGGCGAAATGTTTCTTACGTCATGCCATGTAGGGGAATGTTTCTTAGGACATTCCATGTGGCGGAACGTTTCTTAGGACATTCCATGTGGCGAAATGTTTATTAGACCGTTCTATTTGGCGGAATGTTTTTTAGGCCATTCCAAGTGGCAGAATGTTTCTTAGGCCACTCCATTTGGCGGAATGTTTCTTAGGACATTCCATGTGGCGGAATGTTTCTTAGGACATTCCATTTGGTGGAATGTTTCTTAGATCGCTCTTTGTGGCGGAATGTTTGTTAAACCGTTCCATGTGGCGGAATGTTTCTTAGGCCACTCCATTTGGAGGAATGTTTCTTAGGCCAGTCCATGTGGCGAAATGTTTCTTATGCCATTCTATTTGGCTGAATGTTTCTTTGGCCATTCTATTTGGCAGAATGTTTCTTAGGACATTCCATGTGGCGGAATGTTTCTTAGACCGTTCTATTTGGCGGAATGTTTCTTGGGGCATTCCATTTGGCTGAATGTTTCTTAGGACATTCTATTTGGCGGAATGTTTCTTAGAACATTCCATTTGGCGGAATGTTTCTTAAGACATTCCATTTGGCGGAATGTTTGAGGCCATTCCATTTGGCGGGATGTTTCTTAGGCCATTCCATTTAGCGGAATGTTTCTTAGGACATTCCATGTGGTGGAATGTTTCTTAGACTGTTCTATTTAGCGGAATGTTTCTTAGGACATTCCATGTGGCGGAATGTTTCTTAGGACATTCCATGTGGCGGAATGTTTCTTAGGACATTCCATTTGGCGGAATGTTTCTTAGGACATTCCATGTGGCGGAATGTTTCTGAGGCCATTCCATGTGGCGAAATCTTTCTTTGGCCATTCTATGTGGCAGAATGTTTCTTAGACCATTCTATTTGGCGGAATGTTTCTTAAGACATTCCATTTTGCGGAATGTTTTTTTAGGACATTCCATTTGGCGGAATGTTTCTTAGGCCATTCCATGCCTGGGCCTCACCAGACTGACCAAGAGGGTGTCTGGACCTCACCATCTGTGGTGAAAGTCCATTTAAAAACTAGGGTTACCTTTCACCCGTCTCCCAAGCTCTATATGCTAATAAAGCAATTAAAAAATAAATCAATAATGTTGCTAAAATGGAGATTTTTGCAAACAGCAAAAGGACTGTGTAGATCATAGTTACTTTTGTGATATCTGGCTCCACAGCTGGGCCTCACCAACAACTAGGTGGCGCCTCACTGGTGAGGCCCGCCTCACAGTTTGAGAAGCACTGATCTAGATATATGACACATGGTCTTGGGTGTATGACACAGATATGGGTATATAACACATGGTCTGGGTGTATGACACATAATATAGCTATATGACACATGATCTGGGTATAAGAACAAGATCTGGGTGTAATATGACTCATGATATGGGTATATGACATGTGACATGGGTATATGACATATAACATATTAGCCACAGTGCCTGCACATCCCAGTACCCATGGGCAGAACTGGCAGCCATCCATTTATTTATGTATATAATGGACACAGAGCTGACAGCTGGAAATAGTGACAATCCAGTCAGTGAGAACCATTCATGTCAGCGACCGTGACATCACTGTGTGCGCCTGAGGCCGTATTCACATCATGGTTGGGCAATTCATGGAATACCATCATGGGATACCTTCAGCTAATGAAAGCCCTATGGAGAACATGATTTTTTGTGCCATAATATGTACAAAGGACAAAATAAAGAACGCTTCTCAAAGCTGTCTGTAGCGTTCTGGGTACACTTATACATTAGGATATTCAACATTTTTATATTTTTCTTTACTACTTCACGAATTTACCAATTTTCTAAGCTATGGTATGTTCACACTGAGAAAAAGTGGCGGAATTCCGTGGTGGATCTCTCTGCCACGCAATCCCTCCTACCTCGCAGTATCTCATGTCAATCCTTTGCATGGAGAGTGGCGGGAGCAGAGGTGCGCGAGCCGTTCTATAGAGACACTGCAAGACACTGAGGCAGACGGGATTCCACCGCTGTTACTCAGTGTGAACATACCCTAATGCCAACAGGCCCTGTTTGGGGCTTAGTTGATACTTTATACAGGGTAGGGGATAAGCGTGAGATCACAAGACCTCTGTGATTTCCTGAATGAATCCCAGACTCATTTGTTTTTTAATAAATCAACATTTTTGCACATGGGTGACCACTCCATTCATTCTCTGCGGGATCTGCCAAAGGTAGCCAGGCATTGTACTCGGCCATCACTGGCAGCTCCATTGAGAATGAACTGCTCACTGTCTCACAATCACAATTTTTTCTTTTGCTGCCCCATCAAAATATTTTTTTCACTGGAATACCCCTTTAAATTTGCACCAATCAAGCCAATTTTGTTGGCTAATGGTGTGTTTAGACTGAGAGATTTATCTGACAGATTTTTGAAGCCAAAGTCAGGAACAGACTATAAACAGAGAACAGGTCATAAAAGAAAGACTGAAACGCACCATTAGGTTCTGATTGACTGACGATCGATTAATTTGGTTATTTTTGTAAAAGGATAGTCACGAAGAAAAAAAAATGTTTATAATAAACATCTGAATATCGTTTTATGATACTGATCCCTTTAAAGTTTTCCTGTTATAACTTTCAAAATCTAAATCAACAGTAGATGTGATATAAAGCAAGTTTGCAATATACATTCATTATTTTTTGTTGCTATCATGCTGTAAAACAAAGCTGTACTTACCAGAAATCCAGGCTCCTGAAGGCTGAAGCTTTTTAGTTTTGTGTTGATTGGAAAAAAAAGAAAAGAAAAGACTGAACGCAGGAAGTCCCGGCCAGTACAGTGTGTCACAGTCAATCACATGACTGCCTTCTCTGTGAGCGCAGATGGCCAGAACTTCCTGCATTTGGTCTCTTTTTTTATAACCAACACAAGACTAAAAAGCTTCAGCCTTCAGGAGACTGGATCTTGATGTCTGGTAAGTATAGCTTTGTTTAAAAGCATGATAAAAAAAACAATGAATGTAAATTGCAAACTTGCTTTATATCAAATCTATTGTTGATTTGAAGCCCTATTACACAGAACGATTATCGGCCGCACTTGGACGATAATTGTCCCGTATAGTGGAACGCAACGTTTAGCCGACATGAACAATGTCGGCTGATTGTTGCTGTCGTATGTCTTTCAACATGTTGAAAAACAAATGACTGTGATAGCAGCGATCTGCTGCTGTCGTTCCATGGAATAGAAGCGGAGGCAGAAGACCGCCGCCATCCTCTATGGGCTGGCCGGCGATCTAGCGATCACCCGGGCAGCCCCCCCCCCCGCACCTCCCCGCGACGACCCCTCTACTCTCACCTGTGGGGAACGAGGAGCAAGCGAGCGATTACAGTGCTCCTTTGCTCCTCTAATGAGGGCTTTAGATTTTGAAAGTTATACAGACAATGACCATCAAAGTACTAAGATCACAACAGATATCTTGCATTTCCTGAAGACTATGGACACTTTTAAAGGGGTACTCCAGCACTGATAAAAAAACAAAAGCAACCAATTATTCATTAAAGGAGAAGTCCGGCGAAAATTTTTATTGAAGTATTGTATTGCCCCCCAAAAGTTATACAGATCACCAATATAAACTAATTACAGGAAATGTTTATAAAGTGCTTTTTTCCCTGCACGTACTACTGCATCAAGGCGTCACTTCCTGGATAACCTGGTGATGTCACAACCCGACTCCCAGAGCTGTACGGGCTGTGACTGCTGGAGAGGATGATGGCGGGGGGACACGGAGGGACTCAGGGCACTGGAGGGTCCACACAGCTCTGGGAGTCGGGTCGTGACATCACCATGTTATCCAGGAAGTGACATCACCATGTTATCCAGGAAGAGACATCACCATGTTATCCAGGAAGTGAAGCCTTAATGCAGTAGTAAGTGCAGGGAAAAAATCACTTTATAAGCATTTCCCGTAATAAGTGTATATTGGGGATTTGTATAACTTTTAGGGGGCAAAGCAATACGTCAATAAAAAATTTTGTCGGACTTCTCCTTTAACATAATTTTTACATTTACCATCCCTCCTGAGTCTGTCTCCGTCTGGGAAATCAAATATGCAAAAGAACACTGCAGAGGCAACATCACCTGTCTCGACGTCAGTGAACTAGCCAGACCTTCCTCTGGGAAGGAACAACCAAGGAATGTCTCCAATTAAGGAAACCACCAAAGCAAGGTATCCATCCACAGACAGCTGTTTTGGAGTTTTTGCCCCTCATCAGTGTGGAGTAGGTTTCTGGCTAGTGGGAGCAATGACTAGTAATTGGAGACATTCCTTGGCTTGGTTGTTCCTTCCCGGAGGAAGGTCTCGCTAGTTCACTGACGTCGAGACACGCAATGGTGTCTCTGCAGTGTTCTTTTGCATATTTGATTTCCCAGGGGGCAATGTTCTAGAATACACTGACATTGAGACACGTGATGGTGTCTCTGTGGTGTTTTGGTTGATCTCCCTGAGGTTAACCAGCGTCCTTTTGCATGCACTTACTAGTCATTGCTCCCACTAGCCAGAAACCTACTCCACACTGATGAGGGGCAAAAAACACGAAACAACTGTCTGTGGATGGATACCTTGCTTAGGTGGTTTCCTTAATTGGAGACATTCCTTGGCTTGGTTGTTCCTTCCCGGAGGAAGGTCTGGCTAGTTCACTGACACGTGATGGTGTCTCTGCAGTGTTCTTTTGCATATTGTCACAAAAATGGCTTCCTGTGGTCAACAGTCATTAGGTAAGAATGAGTTTACTTCACTTCCTGGTGGCGGATTGAGGGGGGGAAAGATAGGGAAGGGAGGCAGATAGGTGATTGAAGCATATAACAAAGTTATATAACTTTTTAATGTGTTTCAATTACTGGGAAAAAGCTTTTTGCTGGAGTACCCCTTTAAGTTACAGTAAAAAAAAAAAATCTATATTAAACTATGGCTTACTTTTACTACTCTTGCCATTGCAGTTTGTTGTGTGAGCCCCATTTTCACAGCCTATATGATTCTCCACAAAAGGCTACCTTGTATACGTTCTCCCTTCTCAGCTTCCCTACAGCCATCTCTAACTCTGAGAGACACTGACGGAGAGAGGTTTTCTCCTTTATTATACAAATGGCGGGCTTGCCTAGATAAGTAAAAACAATTCTCCTCTGCTGGTCCACGCCGGTGCGGAGATTCCAGTGGCGCTGTTTATTTTTCCAAATCGCTGCCTGGTTCCCGCCATCTTCGCCGTTTTTTTTATATGCAAAATGGGTCACTCTATGCATGGGAGGCGGCCCCAGTACACTAATATCCCCTCCCTGCAGTGATGCAACCAGACGTTATTATGAAGGACGAGCACCACCAAAGGAGGGGGATATCGGTTCTATGTTATGTTGTTGCACCCTCCCCCCCCATCTGCACTGTATTTTTTGTGTTTGCCGTAGTTCTCTTTTAATGCACATGAAATAACAGTTCTGGATCACTCGTTCTTATAGTTCTCTGATGTATGACTCCATACCCAACAGGGTCTTACCAATTGGGGGAGTGTCCCTAGACTGCCTAAGCTGCCTATTAAAGCTGGGTAACACCCATTTGGTTATTCAGACCTAGATTTTCAGTAAGAATAACCGAGGAACAGCACATCAGAGCTATAAGAATGCAGAATTGTTATTTCACAGGCATTACAGGTATTTGTTTGAACAGACAGACCAGGAGTGGTGGTCCTGCTTGTAGCTATATAAAAGAAACAGATCGCTGATCTCAGGGAGACCAGCCAAACGATAACACTGCTGGCTGCTAGTGAAAGCGCTCAATGCAGTGAAATCCTAGGTGCATTGCCCCCTGGGAAACATAAATATATGCAAAAGAAGAGCCCGTGGAGCCTTATTGAAGAGTTTTGAAACACAGGATTAGCCAGATATCCCTTCGGGCTCCACACTGATGAGGGGCAACACCCCAAAACAGCTGTATGCTTTCACTAGCAACCAGCAGTGTTATCGTTTGGCTGGTCTCCCTGAGATCAGCGATCTGTTTTTCTTACGGCTTTACTAGGCATTGCTCCCACCTAGCCAGAATCCTGCTCCACACTGATGAGGAGTAACACCCCAAAACAGCTGCATGTGGATTGATACCTTGCCTTGGGTTTTCCCTTGTCATTACATTGACTTAAAGGGCCACTTAATATAGTGGTTTTGGTGGTTTCCTTACAGGAGCCACTCCTTGGCTGTGTCCTTTCCCGCAGGGATATCTGGCTAGTCCTGTGTTTCGAGCAGGGGCGGATTAACTTTACCATAGGCCCCGGGCTGTTCACCAAGCCTGGGCCCCCTCACCCCACTGTAACTATGGCGGCACTAGCCTGGCGTTCATAGTACAGTATAGATAATGTCATGATGTCCTGATTTGTGCAAAATTGCCATAAAAAAAACTGTGATTTTTGCAAATCATGGCGGAAGTGTAGCCAGGAGACAGTACACCACTAAAAGTGTAAGTCTTTTTGGGTGGTCATGGGCCCTCCAGGAGCTCAGGCCCCGGGCTACCGCCCGAAATGCCCCTATTATAATCCAGTACTGGTTTCGAGACTCTTCAGTGAGGCTCCACTGGCCCTTCTTTTGCATATTCTTGTATCTATATACATTCCTTTAAAGGGGTATCACGAGATTTAACAAAAAAATAGCTTGCCCCTATCCATGAGTCAGATAGAAAGATGGTCCAACCAGGATCTCCAGTGTTTATGAATGGAGTGCATAGTTGCCACCACTCCATTCATTGTCTATGGAGCCTCTAGAGTTAGCCAAGTACAGCATGGCGCATTCCAGAGATTGGGAGGGGTGCGCCCCCAAATCCGACACTTTACAATTTACCTTCCATACCTTAAATACCCCTTTAGGCTAGGTTCACACTACGTATATGTCTGGCCGCATATTTTTCGCGGCCGGACATATACGTATGAAACTCCGGCCGGGACTTTACGCAAGTTGCGGCCGGATACGTACGGACCGCGAACTTACGCCCGTAGCGTACTTACGCTTCCCGAGCGCTCTTCGTAGCGATCTAACAGCGGTCTTTTACTTGGAAATCTTCGCCTAGCCCCGGACACCCCACAGAACCTTTTGGATTGGAACAAAAAGCTGGCAAAATGAAGAAATCACCACTACGTACGGGACCGCATGTTACGCTACCGGCGTAAGTTACGGCATTTCTGTCCGGAAATAATGGTTTGGTTCATTTTTTACGGCGCCGCATACGATCCGGGCATAAGTTCGTACATAGTGTGAACTGTGCGCCCGTAGATCGTATACTTTCCATTGTACGCAAACTACGTACGTTTCCGGCCGCTTATTCACGGAACGCGCTACGGCCGGAAACTTACGTAGTGTGAACGTAGCCCCCAACATAAACGCACTGTTGTAAAAGTCACAAACATCAGAGCTAAAACCGAGAGGCTATACACGATGAGATGTACAGTAATCCTTTCCCCCCCCTCACATCCCAGAGATGAGCACTCTAACAAGGTTACCGGAATCCCATTTACATGGAAGATGTTCCGTTCCATAAGTCACAGTAATAAAGAGACGCTGGCACATGTGCATCCTCACCACTGCTCTGCACTTCCCCAAAAACTGCTGTGCAATAAAAAAAAAAAATAGCTATTTTATTAATGTGCCAGCTTTCTTTGTTCTTTCTTTGCTTTTTTCTGCATTGCAGCTGCCTTGGCAGCCAAAGGGTTATGCAAGGCTGGCAGCATGTGCGCTCTTTAGGAGCTCCAGCGTTGGCATCCTGTCACTACATTATATATGAGCACTAATTGGAATTAAACAGTTTCTGCCTTTTTTTTCCCCTTCCCAGGCATGTGGAGACAGGGCTGGGTATGATTGGGTGAAGCGTCTGGGAGTACCACCCTGCCAGCGTCCTCTCCTGTCTGCAGCCTTCACAGCCTTCTTACTGCAGGGACCTTGTGCTATCCTCCTTCTCGCAGTACCGCACCTTCTTTTCTGCATAGGTAACCTTACTGTATAGTCTTATTGGATATTATATAACAAAGTAGCCACAAAGCGATACAAAAACTTGTACATTTACAAATATAACATTGTGTATTATTATTATATTAATATATTTACAAATATAACTTTATTGATGCATTAATTAATATTATTATTATATTTGCAAATATAACTTTATTATTAATATTATATATTTACAAATGTAACTAGAGATGTATATATATTATTATAATTATTATTTATTATGTTGTTTGTTTCTTCTCTTTGTCTTTTCAACTCATATCAGGCAAGATGAGTCGAGGATATTCAGAGAACAATAATTTTCCCTACGACAATAACCAGATGGTTTTGGACATGATTCTGTATTCCCTGGTCGGGGTCCCCCAGCCTATTAATTGGGAAAGCGTTGCAAGACTTGTTCCTGGATATTCATCTAAAGAGGTAATTGGATTTTTTTTTTTAATTCACATATAACAATGCTGGGAAAATTTCTAAAAACTAGAAAGAGGAGAGTGATTGTTGCTTCTTGGTAATAACATGCTACTTCAGCTATGGGGATGAGGGTTTATAGGGTGATGCTGGATATGTTTGTTTTCTTTATATTCATACAGTCTTCTTACTGATGTTTGGAGTGCGGCATTGGAGTTTTAACACCAATAAGAATTAAAAGGGTAGTTCAGAGAAATCTTTTTCTTTCAAATCAACTGGTTTCAGAAAGTTTTATATAGATTTGTAATGTATTTCTATTTAAAAATATCCAGTCTTCCAGTACTTATCAGCTACTGTATGTCCTGCAGGAAGTGGTGTATTCTTTCCAGTCTGACACAGTGCTCTCTGCTGCCACCTTTGTCCGAGACAGGAACTGTCCAGAGCAGTAGCAAATCCCCATAAAAAACCTCTCCTGCTCTGGACCGTTCCTGTCTGGGAAAGAGGTGGCAGTAGAGAGCACTGTGTCAGACTGAAAAGAAAACATTTCCTGCAGGACATACAGCAGCTGACAAGTATGGGAAGACTGGAGATTTTTTTTTTTATAGAAGTACATTACAAATCTCTTGCACTTTCTCAAACCATTTGATTTGAAAGAAGAAAAAAATTCTTGCACAATACTTTTTTAAAGGCTTTCCCTTCTAAGCACAACACTTTCTGTTGTAGACCTAACCTTTTTTTCTGCATTTTCTAGCATTGCTGCCACGGTACACATAAAGTGGGGGCTGTAGCTTGGTCACCTTTTCCACAAGTCTGGTAGCTCCCGAAGGTTCTGATCATGAGCATTTGGAGCTTCACATATAGCACTGATTTTCTTGTCAAAAAGAGAAGAAAAAAAACCACTATGAAACCTGATGTATTCTATTATCAGTCAGTATAGTCCACCGTCACGCCTTCGTTTTTGTTTTTCTACGTAGCAATGCGGATGTGACCAGAACCTTACACTAGCAGCTCCTCCCCTTTATACTTTCCTTGTCACAGCCCTCTGATGCTGCCCAGACACAGAGAGAGAGTACCCATCTGAATCAGTGCAGAGGCTGCTGTAATCACAGGACTGTAATGACAATTTGTATACAGAAACAAACAGCCTGCAATTCCCTTTGGGTAAGACAAAGTCAAATTATTATAGCTATATGGCTACCTATCTATGTATCAGCCCCTGCAGCTGGCATCAGCAGAAGGAAGTAAAGGGCTGTAGTAACTCAAATCTCCTTCTATTCTGCTTTAGTATTGAATAGAGTGAATATAATAATTTTTTTATATTTTATATTAGAAGCTTTTATACACATATTAAAGTGATTATTCTAAATTTCTATTCTATTCTATATTTTTAGTGGATCACTGGTATGCCATAATTCTGTATGGTTATGCTATAAAGTTATACTTATATATTCAAAAATACATAGATACATAGCTGAATAGTCCATAATTAGTTGTAATAATAATGTTGGGTGGAGATCCCTATGGTTTTGTTGATCTAGCAGTGGTTACGCATTTCGGAGGGGGGGGGGGGTGCATTACTGTGACAAACTGATTATCCTGTTTTCTACTAAGGCTATGTTCACACACAGTAAAATAATAGTAAAAAACATCCATGTTTTTCAGTGGAAGGCAGTAAATAGTGATCATATTCATTGCTTGGATGATTGTAATCAATTATATACGGTGTCTGCACTGCTGGACAATTTCCCATTGACTTCAATGACGTATAGCATTAGGCTATGTTCCCACACAGTATTTTTGGTCAGTATTTTGTTTACCAAAACCAGGAGTGGATTGAAAACACAGAAAGGTTATCTTCACACACTGTTGAAATTGAGTGGATAGCCATCATTTAATGCCAAATAGTTGCTGTTATTTTTAAATAACGGCCATTGTTTTGAAATAACGGCCTTTAGTGGCGGCCATCCACTCAATTTTATCAGTGTGTGAACATAGCCTTTCTGTGTTTTCAATCCACTCCTGGTTTTGGTTGCAAAATACTGACCAAAATACTGAGCTGTGGGAACATAGCCTTATATTGAATAGTACAGATGTATTTTTACCTCAGAATTACAGCTGTATTTTGCTTTTACTGTGTGTGAACTAAAATTAAAATTATGCCGCACCACTTTACTAGGAAAAACTTTGTTAAAGGGGTTGTCCACAGAGGTTTTTTTTTTTCTTTCTTTTCAATAACGATGTCATTCCTTGGGGATCTTATATTAGAGATGCGTGTCTCTTATACAAAATTACAAGGGGAAAAGAGTCATGAAATATGGCTTTTTTGCTTCCTTATTCTGCAGGAGGACTATGAATATTACTTGTGTCACCCGTGTAATTTCCGTAACATTTCTTCTAATGTATTTTATTTTAGCCTGAAAGTGGTATAAAGCATGCATTATTAAGCTTCTGGAGCTTATAGTTATCTATATCTCCAATGGATCCCGGTTATGAGTCACTGGAGTGTGACGTCTCCGGCCTTGCAGGTGGCTGACACCCCTAGTTCTCATATTGCCATGTGAGTCAGTCCAGCTATGGAGATAAGTGAGAGCAGAGCTTATGAGCTCAATGATACCCTTTATAACAGTGTATGAGTATTACCAGTCACCCATGCATCAGCCCTAGTAACAGGCCTATGGCATAAAAACACTGGGGGAGATTTATCAAACATGGTGTAAAGTAGAATCAGCTCAGTTGCCCCTAACAACCAATCAGATTCCACTTTTCATTCCTCACAGACTCTTTTAAAAATGAAAGGTGGAATCTGATTGGTTGCTAGGGGCAACTGAGCTAATTCTACTTTACACCAGTTCGGTAAATCTTCCCCCCCACTGTGTGTACTCATCTATAGGTCACCATTGTGTTTTTTTTCTCCATTAAAGCTGTGCCAGTGCCTCATACATATAGTTTCGACAATGTCAGCCATTATTAAATAATAAAGTTTACGTATCCTTGATGTGTTTCAGGATCAGTTTGGAAAATACTTATAGTATTAGTAATAGTAGCTGCATTTGTATTCACAGTGCGCCAAAAGATTTGAGGAAATAAAAAGTAGCGGAACTTCGCCTGTGGACAACCAATACAATCCCCTGCTGGCTACAGGAGGAATCCCTCTGGAAAGCCTGGCCACGTATATCAAGTCTTCCCTGCTGGACTCGGCTGAGGAACCTGAGGATGTGGCGGCAGGACAAGGCACCAACTCTGTCACAGGTAAATTGCAGGGGTACTATACACGGCCCGATTATAAACTGTAAATGAGCACCGATTGGCTAGATCAGCGCTCAGTTATTGAGCTATTAAACGTGCCAACTATTGGGCAGCAAGGGCTGCATGGACATCATTAGCATAAGTGTAAAATAATAAAATATAAACTCACCTCACCTTGTTCCCTGGTGTCTGCAGCTCTGCCTTCTGTTGGGATCTCTGCACTGATTCTAGTACTCTACTCTAGTATACGAACGATTGTAATAACGAATGATGGTACATACAACGACAGTCACAAACGATTAGCTAGGATTTTATGTTCAGCTCAAAAGATGCGATCAATATATATATATATATATATATATATATATATATATATATATATATACAAAAACATATATATAACATATATATATATTATACAAAAACAAGTTTTTGTTAGTCGTTTGTTGCCTGCAAACACATGGAAAGATTATTGCTTAAATTCGAACGATATAGCGATTTTTTACACAATAATCTTTTAATGTAATAGGGCCCTTAGTCTCACCATAATCACAGGCACCGTATACAGCTACATTGCATCCAGACAAACTCTTAAAACTATTACTGTCAACCTTGACAGGTGACTCAGGCACATCAAAAGTTTTGGTCATTGGGGAGTCTGAGTGTTCGCTAGATAGAGATGATAGAGAAGCACACAGCAGAGCGCTACACTATCCACTGCCCGCAGTGAGTGGCAGGACCCCTGTCGGGCCCCCAGGATCTCCGGCCCTGAAACATCACGACCTGTGACGTCACTGGTTGGACTGATTGGCTGAGCAGCCAGTCCATCAGCCGGGACAGGCCTTATCCCCCGAGATGTGATGTCATAACAACTCGGGAGAAAATGCCTTCCAGCGGGGTGTAGAGGCCGGTCCCCCCTCTCAACGTGAGCATGGGGAGAGGTAAGTTCGTACTTGTAATAAATCTCCCCCCTCCCCCTGCCAGCTGCCAGATTTTATAATCCGCTGGACTTCTCCTTTAAAAAAACAAAAAAAAAAACAATAAAGAAATATTAAAAATCACCTTCCTTCCTAGTTACCCCCCCCCCCCCCTTTACACCCACACTCTGAGTTTGCTGATATGAGGTCACAGAAGGCAAGGCCTAGAGAGACCGCCCACTGGACTCCCTCCAAAGCATAAGAAGAGTAGGGATCTGTTTCTTACCTATAAGAAATGAGAAGTAGAGAGCAGTTTCCCTCTTTGCCGTTTCTATAATCCGTTCCTTTAGAAGGTCACCCAGCTCCTTATTTCAGATACATTAGTAACATGATGAATTTTTTTCTTGTATTTAAGGAAGATCTGGTGCTGCTTCCACAAGGAAGTGTCCGACAGAAAATGGTAAATCGCCTTCCATGGATGGAAAGAGTACAGAAGGAAGCCATGGGTATGGAGCCACTATGTATAGTTATGTGTCCTTGTGTCATTGTGATGATATTTGAAGTGTAAGAAGGGCCTATATATGTGATAACCTCTAGGACAGGGGTAGGGAACCTTGGCTGTCCAGCTGTTGAAAAACTACAACTCCCATCATGCCTGTCCAGGCTTGATGGGAGTTGTAGTTTTTCAACAGCTGGAAAGCCAAGGTCCCCAACCCCTGCTCTAGGATTTGCCAGCAATGTGAAGTGAAGTACATTTTGAGAAATTCATTGATGGATGCGGCAGCCAATATGAGGCCATCTCTTCATATAGTCATATGTTATTGAAAATGGATTCATAATAAAGAAAAGAGACAAATCACTGCCAGACCCATCTGGTTGCAGCTTATCTCCCAAAGATTAAAGGGACTTGACAGCCTAAATCCATTATGCCTTCCTCAAGAGCTGTGACCATATACTAGATGGGCAGCTGATCCCACACCTATGTGTATGGACATGTTGGACTTTTTTTTTTTTTTTCAAGGCCGAACATGGTCATTCATGTATGTGATGAAGCCAAGAACCTGAGGGAAGACTTTGTGTGCCCACGAGATCTGCTCGTATCCGAGATGAAGTACTTTGCGGAATACTTATCTACGGATGCCCAGCGATGGGAGGAGGTCGACATTTCTGTCCATTGTGATGTACAGATCTTTAACTGGCTGATAAAGTATGTCAAGCGGAATTCTAATGAAAGCGATCAGGAAGACGTCCCCAAGCTGGGTTAGTCTGATGGGATTTTTTGTAATTCATAATTTTCTCGATAATAGAAACGAAACAATATACAAACAACATAAATTCTTATAATGTTAATCTGGCAATTTTTTCTCCCTTTCAAATCAACTGTTGTCAGAAAATTATATAGATTTGTAATTTTTGCTTCTAATTAAAAATCTCAAGTCCTCAAGTACTTATCAGCTGCTGTATGTCCTGCTGGAAGTGGTGTATGCTTTCCAGTCTAACACAGAGCTCTCTGCTGCCACCGATGACTGTAACAGGAACTGTCCAAAGCAGAAGAGGTTTTTTATGGGAATTTTTACTGCTCTGCACAGTTTCTAACATGGGTGGCAGCAGTACTGTATCAGACTAGAAAGAATACCTGGCATACGGCAGCTGATAAGTACTGGAATACTTGAGATTTTAAAATAGAAGTTAATTACAAATCTATGTGATGCCAGTTAATTTGAAAGAATTCTTTTTTCCCGACAGAGTACCCCTTTAAGCGCAATGATCCAACAAGTGATTGTACTAATGTTCATTCCTGATCATTGCCCCATGTTAAAGTAAATTCATTATGGGCAGTAAATCTACCCACGGTGAAGGTCTCTTAGGCCCGATGTGCCATTGTGTTAGCTGACTCAGCACATATGAGCAGTATGGAGAAGCTGCCAGAACAACGTCCTTTCTCTAGCATCACTCACCAGCTCTTGGCTGAAGCTTTTACTTTACAGACTTCCTGCTCTTGCCATCACTTTGCACATATTCTGACTGCTCTTGTCCTTCCTATCTTCTGGTCCAAATGCAGGAGATAGCAGAGGCGAGTATGCAGTGGGCAAACAGAGCTGAATGGTACAATCTGCTTATATGTATGCTGCGGCCATTTATACTCTATTTACATGTAATGTAAGATTACGGGGGTCCCTATTATTATAGCCCCCCCAGATCCCAAATACCCTATTCCATCTTTCTGCATGACAGCAGTGGGGAGGAGTATATGACTGCAGCGGCATACTGTCACTTGGGACCCCCATTCTCCTGATCAGTCCCGGTGATGGAGCCCCAACGACTTATAACCTGGTATAACTCACAGGTCTTGAGTAGATCGCCAATATCTACATTTATTAATGACAATACTTCAGTGTGTAGGTATTATACAAACAGCAGGGGTGATTGTTATAATCAACAACGTACTGTTATAGTCCGCACCGTACTTACAGATAATGTTACATAAAATCTATCTAAATATGTGTCCTTTTTTTCAGAACCTGGCAATGTTATTTCAATCCTGATTTCATCTGAATTTCTAAAGATGGATTCATTAGTAAGTAACTTAAGACGCATGTTCCCTAAACCTTACTATGTAGATGATCATTTGGTCACATGGAAGAAAAGCAGTAGGGAAACTATCTTGTTGGGGGGGGGTTGAACATTTTTGCAATCTTCTTGTTCTGTAGCGATGACTTCTCAGCAGTCATCTCATTATCATCCCATTGAGATTACAGTGACCTTTATTATAAAGCTGGAGTCAGATAACATGCTCGGCTGATAACAGAGGACGTTCCATAAGGTATATCAGACTACACTGATGGCCTATGTGGGTGCAGTAAAGAATATCTCTGCTGTTAAAGGGGAAGTCCGGACATTTTTAGAATCCGGCAGGAGCAGGGGGGGAATTTGATCAGGAGTACGAACTTATCCCATCCTCAGGACCCCCGCTGGGCTCTGAGATCTTTGGCGCTGACACATCATGACCCCGCTGTCCATCAGCCGGGACAGACAACATCTCACAAGGGGAAAATGCCTTCTGGTGGGGGTCCCTAGGGCCGGTCCCAGCGCTCACCCAGGAAGAGGTAAGTTCCACCCTGCTGGGTGACAGATTTAAAAAATGGTCAGACTTCTCCTTTAACAAAGCAGAGCAGCAAGTCAGGTCAGCAAGATGGCTGCTCCTATAGTCACATAAAGAAAATAAACCTACATTTCTTTGTTATTCCTCCCAGAAATGTATGAATATATTGAGCTCAGACATTTCCACTTTCCAGTCTGTGCTGACAGTGCCAAACTGGGCACAGGGTTTTTAAGGGACTGTTTTCGGGATTTTCCTGGATGTCGCCCTAGGTCTGCTGGGTAAAACATGCATATAGCCTATGCCTGTACTCATGTGTTGCAGGTGGTCCAAATTGTATCATTGTAACTCTATTGTTATATGAAAGGAACTTTAGAAAAGTATCCGGGTTCGGTCACATGGCTTAACCCGAGTGCTCGCGTTCAACTCCTCCAACTTCTCCAGTCGCAGGGAGTTGAATGCAAGCACGGATACTTTTCTAATGCTGCGTTTACACAAAGCGATAATTCTCCCAATGCACGTTTAACGATTTTGAAGCAACGATTTGGTTTTTATAACGATCAGCATTAAGATAAATAAATTGTTATTGTGATCGTTTTTAAGATCGCTTAAGCCCATCTTTTACATATGGTGAATCTTTGAAAGACTGTTTACACGAAGCGATCTGCGAATTTTTAACCAACGACGATTTGAGAACATGTTGAAAGATCAAAATGAACAATTTTTCGCTCGTCGCTTGATCGTTTGCTGTGTTTACACGGAACGATTATCGCTCAAATGCGATCGTTATTGAGAAAATTCGAACGATAATCGTTCCGTGTAAACGCAGCATCAATTTCGCTCATCACTGATGTTAACCTGTCTAAATGTGTTTCCTTTTATATCACCATATCTCGCACATAGGTTAAATCGGTGAACGACTGTTTACACGGAACGATCTGCGAATTTTTTGCGAACGACCAACGACGATTTGAGAGCATGTTCAATAATCAAAATGAACGATTTCTCGGTCGTCGCTCGATCGTTCGCTGCGTTTACACGTACGATTATCGTTCGAATTCGATCGTTATCGTGCCAATTCGCACGATAATCGTTCCGTGTAAACCCAGCATAAGGCTTTCTCTTTTTTTTATTGTATAGGTAGAAGAATGCATTAACTACTGTCACAAAAACATGAGCGCTATTGTAGCTACCCCATGCAACATGAACTGCATCAATGCCAACCTCCTCACCAGGATTACAGATCTCTTCTCACACAATGAAGCAGATGACATCAAAGACAAGAAAGACAAGTTTAAGAGGTAAAGAAAACATACTGTATATTCAGTATTATTGATTAGCTATAAAAACACAATGGCACCTGTTAACCCCTTCAGGACCGGGCTAATTTTCGTTTTTGCGCTTTCGTTGTTTCCTCCTCGTGTTTAAAAGGCCATAGTGCGTGCATTTTTTCACCTACAGACCGACATGAGCCCTTATTTTTTGCGCCACTAATTGTACTTTGCAAGGGCAGGCTTAATTTTTGCATAAAGTACACTGCAAAACCAGAAAAAAAATTAAATGTTTGGTGAAATTGAAAAAAAAAAATAAATAAAATTTTTTTTCATTTGGGGAGGTTTTGTGTTTATGCTGTTTGCCCTGGGGTAAAACTGACTTGTTATATATGTTCCCCAAGTTGTTACGATTACAACAATATGTAACTTGTGTAACTTATTTTATTTCATATCTTTTAAAAAATTAAAACCTCTTTTAAAAAATAAATGTTCCTTAAAATCGCTTTATTCCCATGCTTATAGCGCTTTTATCCTTTAGTCTATGGGGATGTGTTTTTGTTTTTTGCTCCATCTTTTGCGCCATGATCTGTACTTTCTATCGGTACCTTAATTGCGCATATGCGACTTTTTGATCGCTTTTTATTACAATTGTTCTGGATTTGATGCGACCAAAAATGCGCAATTTTGCACTTTGGAATTTTTTTGTGCTTACGCCATTTTCCGTGAGAGATCAGGAATTAAATAAATTAATAGTTCGGGCGGTTACGCATGCGGCGATACCAAACATGTTTTTTTATTCATTTATTTTTATTTATAACATGGGAAAAGGGGGGTGATTAAAACTTTTATTAGGAGAGGGGATTTTTTTTATTACATTTTTTTTTTTTTTTTACCACACATACTAGAAGTCCCCCTGGGGGACTTCTAGTATCACTACACTAATCTCTCATTGAGATCTATGCAGTATAAATATACTGCATAGATCCATGAGATAGGCATTTTATTGCTTTCGGCTCGAATGCCGAGTCGGGATCAATGCCATTACGGCGCAGACCCCGGCCCAGGTCAGGTGCAGGGATTGCTCCTACGCGATCACGTCTGGGGGGGGGAAGGGAAAAAGCAGCATTTTAAATGCAGCTGTTAACTTTGACAGCTGCATTTAAAAGGCTAATTAGCGGCACAGCGATCAGACCGTGCCCGCTAATTGTCACAGTCCCGGGCTGCATATAGCACTTGGGATTGCGGTGGTTCAGAGCGGGGTTGCGTGACGTACAGTTACGCCCTCATGAGGGAAGGGGTTAAGGTGTGGAATATATTAGTATTCTATGGTTTCAAACAAAAAAAACAAAAAAACTTTAGACATTTGATAGAGACATGTTAAAAGTTTTGATCTGTTGGTGTCTGGATGATGAACCCCCAACAATTGCTATAAAAATGGAGAAACAACACTAACAGTTGAAAGGGGTTATCCAGGATTAGAAAAGGCACAGCTACTTTATTGCAAAAAGAGCTCCTCCCCTGTCCTCAGGTCGTGTGTGGTATTACAATTCGGCTCCATTTACTTCAGTAGAACTCCTTTAACAACCCACACCCAAAGTGAGGACAGGAGTGGTGCTGTTTCTGAAAGAAAGCAGCCATGTTTTTCTACTTCTGGACAAGCCCTTTAAGCAGCAAACAGGGACTTTATAATGCTCTCGTTACTTGATATTTTTTGACGCCCCTGAGCGGTGTAAGGATCTGGGGGATCTCAGTCACTCTGTTGGAGCAAGAGAAGCAGGACTCACAGGCTTCCCCCAGAAATACTGTATTAAATGATAAAACCTATATATGCTAAAATCATTTGTAAAATTATTTATATATGTTATATATATATATATATATATATATAATATATTCTACATAAAAATATGTATAATATAATAATAAAATATATCCTAAAAATGTGTAAAATATACTGAGCTTACAATATGACTTTATTTTTCAGCAAAATATTCAGCAAGAAAATTGAAAGACTGTTTGACCAGGAGTATGAAAATCCCGATTCTCCGGCCAATGCTGGGACCCTGTACAGGTAGCTACCTGCATGCACTGGTAACTGTGGGTAAGCTGGTGTGTAGACTCATTGTAAATATCCCTGTAGATGCTGTTTGTGCAAGAAGCTGCTGACAAAGGACGTTGAGCAGAAGATTGCCTGTCTACCTGGGAAGATCAACATCGACCAGTATGGAAATATTGTTTACTTTCACATAAGGTATATTCATTTCATTCTTTCTATTCTAAAACAAAATGAGGCTGCACTAGTGTAGAAAAGCCCTTATACAGACCTCATTGTGGTCTTGGCAGTTCTGCTGCACATGTAATGAGCCGTGAATTCGGGCAAACAAGGAATCTTATTTTCATTGCAGAATTATTCTGACTTTTATTTTAGAGGTCATTTTTTTTTGCTTATGTCAAGATCACAATGTGATTTTGCATTCTCGAAGGATATATGCTTAAAGTGCAACTGTCATTTAAAGTGACACTGTCACCCCCTTTTTGCATTCTGACTTCTCTACACAGGTGTAATTGGTAAATTTAGCAGTTTTCATACCTTATTTTATATCATACGTCATGGTGCTTGTTCAAGTAAAAAGTCATCTTTCATCAACTGCAGATTGTGCTAAGTGGGCGGGGCTTCACAGGAGCACCACCGTTGGTCCCACCCCTTTGTGACAGTATCGCACAAAGGCCACACCCCTCGATGGTATGGGCCGACCTAGAGGGGGTGGGGCCTAGACCTTTAGGCCAGCCTGTTCCAATAGTCGGAGAGGGGGTGGGGCCTATGTGGCTATGATGTCATGGAGGGGCGGGGCTAATGGACCAACGCCCACTTAGCACAATCTGAAGATGATAAAAGATCACTTTTTACTTGAACAAGCACCATGACTTTAAAGAAGCAGTTCACAAAAAATTATTATTGGCCACCCCCCCAGGTAGGCGCTGGCACATATACTCACCGCAGCTGATTGGTGTCCTGCGGCACAGCTTCGTTCCGGTCCTGTGGCGCCGTTCAAATCCAGCGCATGCTCACGTCCGCCTCTGCTGTGACTCCTCTTTTGTCTCCTGTGATTATACGCCGGAAGTCACACACTTCAATGCATTCTCTATGGAACCGTGTGACTTCCGGCATTCAATTACAGGACAGAGAAGAGGAGTCACTGCAGAGGCTGAAGTAAGCGCGTGCCGGATTTGAACGGCACCGCGGGACTGGAACAAAGCCACAATACAGGACACCGATTATCTGCGGTGAGTATACGTGCCAGCGCCTACCGGGGGGGCCAATAATGATTTTTTGTGAACTGCTTCTTTAAGGCTTTAGATATTGGTAAATAGCTTATAAAATAGCTTACAAAATATATTATATGATTATCTAATCATTATCAATTTATTATCTTAGGAGTAATACATGTTGTGCTGAGCAGAAGCATGCATGTCTCCTCCCTCCTCCACCCTTACAGTCTCTGTATGATTGATGCACAGTGCTGAAAGCCAAACCTTGTACATTAATTAATTATCCAGGGCAGGGAGGTAGTGGAGGGAGGAGGCTTGCATGCTGCTGCTCAGCAAAACCTCTGTCTTTTGAGCTTATAATAAAAACATAATTTTAGAACTTTCCGGTACAGGGGCTCCTGTTTGTCCCCGGACTCCTGTACCTTGAGTGGCGAAGTATACAGTACTTTATCCATCATTGTTCAGTTATGGTAACATTTACCACCTAGCCTGACGAATATAGTGAGTAAGTGGTGATGCTCACAGTAATGTATGGAGTACCTCAAAGAAGCACAGTGCTTCAGCCCTCAATGTTCTGCCACCAGGACCAGGTTAGATGTTGTTTTTTCTGCTTATATTTTAAGTCTTACAAAGAACAATGCTTTCCTTCCTGATGATTGTTGATAAACTGTATGTAGATAAATCCATTTACCGAAATGGTTGATGATCACTCACACAGGGTACATAGTTGATATATAGCAGAACATGACAAAGTTTAGGTCACCGTCTCTGAAATGCTTTATTTGGTTTAAAGGGACAAAACGTGGGATGTTCATGAATACCTGACAAGTTTGTTTGAGGAGCTGAAGTCTTGGCGAGATGTGTATTGGCGGTTGTGGGGTACTATAAATTGGCTTCACTGCTCCAGGTGTAAGCAGGTGAGTGGTAGTACACCTCAGAGTTGACTATACGGTTTGCATACAGCTGGACTTCGGGATGCCCCCATATCCACATCCATTGAGCAATTTGCTGTTTATGGATATACTTGATAATGTTTATGGTGAAAAATGAATCACTGGGGGCCACAGACTCATAACTCCAGTAAGAGGTGCATGGAGATGGGCCCTCTTTAAAACAGAACCAGTCTATTTATCATACAATGTATTTGTCATACTATGAAGAAGACTGCCTCTTTAAATTTTATCTTTTTCTTTCTAATCAACTGGTTTCAGAAAGTTATATAGATTTGTAATTTACTTCTATTTAAAAATCTCAAGGTTTCCAATACTTGTCAGCTGCTGTATGTCCTGCAGGAAGTGGTGTATTCTTTTCAGTCTGATACAGTGCTCTCTGCTGCCGCCTGTGTCCTAGATAGGAACTGTCCAGAGCAAGAGAGGTTTTCTATGGGGATTTGCTACTGCTCTGAGGTGGCAGCAGAGAGCACTGTGTCCAACTGAAAATAAAACAACATTTCCTGCAGGACATACAGCAGCTGATCTGTACGGGAAGACTTGAGATTTTTAAATAGAAGTAAATTACAAATCTATATAACTTTCTGGAACCAGTTTATTTAAAAGAAAAAGATTTTTGCTTGATAACCCCTTTAAATATCTCATTCTAGACATTCTCTGCACAACATAATATCTAATATTTTCTGTAGAAAATAGCACTGTAAATGTATGGGGTATTATAATGTATAGAATTCCTGTGTTATCAGCTATCCAAGTGTTGTTGTTTTTTTTTTTTGTTTTTTATTTTGGTATTTCTCAACATTTCTAAAGTTTTTTGTGTGTCTCTTTTCAGACCTTCCTGTTCAATGAGTTGAGCCATTGTCAGTATCATCCGGAGCCAGCTGTGTATTCTGTAGATTCTCCAGGCACTGGATTCTATCCTTGCTGTAACCAGAAAGTCCTCAGATTTGACCCTGCACAGCTTCCAAAGGTTAGAGGTGTTATACTGGTAACTGCAGTGTGTGCTTACCATGCATGCATACAGATACATAATTCAGTAAATGCACACAGCTCAAAATATTCAGACTACCAAAGACAGAGGAGCATATCACTTGGAAACAATTTTCAAATCTTTCGAGAGAAAAAAAACTTGAGGAATTCAAATTTAACATATGTGTTTTTCCCCCTCAGCTAGGTGTACGATGTATCTTAAAGTGGGCTTATCATATGACATAATAAGTAAAATAAAAAAACCAGCAAATATATAGTTAATGCTTGTCTTATGTACACCGTCGGTTTTGATTTTAATTTAATTTTCATTTCACAGCCCGAGCAGTCCATTTAGTGGCCCATTGTGCTGCTCATGCTTCTGAGTCTCACTCTGAGCAAGTGGGCGGGCCCCTGCACTCAGTTAATTTACTCAGGGGCGTGGCACAGCTGCTGGCCAATCAGCATTCATCTTTACTGGACCAGTCTATATAGGGCAGAGGGACAGCTGACATCACTTCCAGCCCTGTGCAGACCGCCGCTATCTCCTATAGGCTGCCCAGGCGATCTGAAAATCGGCCAGGGAACCCCTCCCGCAGCTCGCTGCAGCCCTCCTGTCTCTTACCCGCTGATCTGACAGGTCGGCATCCACTCACTACTCCTGATCAGCCCATGTAATAGGGGCTTTACTCTTAGCAATCAAATGGTACAGATTCACCTTAGCCACACTAGGGTCACCAGTAGAACCAGTAGAGACCTGACTAAAACCTTTAACATGGTAACAAGATCTGTTAACAAACCTTATTGAAACTTTTTTTTTTTTCTTGTTTACCAGGGCTGCAAAGTCCGAGACCATATTATCGGTTTACCGGGAAGAGGAGACGCACCAAATAGTTCTATGAACTTACTAAGTGACCTCTTACAGAGAAGGGACATTATAGTTGTTCCTTTTTCTAAAGAATCTAATGGGTAAATATTTCTGTCTGGAACATTAGTTATCCTAAAGCTATCTTTCTTTACAGTGTGTGATACTATGGTTTTGTGCTTCTACACAGGGACTCTGGGATTAGCTTAAGTCAGGATAAAAGTCTTGAGTGTGATGTCCAGATAGAGCCGAGCGCTGCGTGTGGACAGAAAGCAGCGGAGATAAGTGCTGTGAGTCTCTGATGTTCTTATACACATATTGCATGGATGTAAAACTACTAATGTCATCATATAAGGAAGAAAAACTTAAGTGTACCTGTTGTTTCATTTTTTTTGCAGAAATCAATAGTACAGGCGATTTTAAGAAACTTTGTAATTGGGTTTATTAGCCGAAAAATGCATTTTTATCATGAAAAAGCAGTATAAAGCTCTCCCCCCTGTCTTTATTGTTCTCTATGGAGAGGGGAGGGGTGGAGGGAGATGAGGCACCAAAACAGGACAACAAACAGTTAATTTACAGCTACATCCCTGGGCTATCTCCTCTTAAGTCAGCACTGACTTCTCTGACCTCTGAATAGCGGCTTTCACACAGGTCCACTGTGTAATCCTTTGTTCTCTGCTCTCTGCTGGCGACTAATCTCCCTCCTTCCTCCTCCCCCTCCCCTCTCTATAGAACAGACGGGGTTGTGTCTGATGCAAAAAGAGATAACTTCCTGATAATTTGCAGTGAATGGAAAGGAGGAAGTGGGGGGACCTGGGGAAAGTCTTTTTGAATGCAGATAATGGCATATTTGCCTAATAAACCCAATTACAAAGTTAATTAAAATTGCCTGTACTATTGATTTCTGCAAAAAAAAAAATACAATAGTGCCACTTTAACTTACTAATACAAGAAATAGTATGCTATAAAAAAAGACTGGACAAGAAAGAGAACTGGATGTGACTCCTAATTCTGTCTTCTATGCTCAGCATTACTTGTTATCTCAAACCATAATGACCTTTGTATGTGCCCTTGTGTTACCCTATGATCAATAGCACCCTTTCCATATGACGGCCTTGTTATTGGGGCAAAATGTGGCAATATCATTCCAGTAGGTAGGGGCTAAAGTGGTAGATGCTGTTTGGGGAATAGTCATTGTTATTGCCTAAGGTATATAAGATGTCCTTTAAGTTCATGGGCTGTCTAGTACAGTCCAACCTATTTGAAATACCCTGTTAGGTACTTCTCCCAACTCGTTCTCCTGATCACTAAATATCTTACACCCCATTAATATATACAGTCTGGATTCCCATTACCACTACCTCCATTCCAGATTTGATACAGAATAGCGTCAACGGTATTTACTTTGCATTACAAACTATAGGGAAACTGCTCCTGTATTTAGTGATACTCGCCTCTCCGCAGTCTAATGCCTGTTACCTGTCTGTCTTGTCTTTTCTTTCATGTCTTTCTTCCTCTTTCCCTTTTGCTGGGTTAGTTTCTTTCCTTAAAAAACTTCACTCTGCAGCTGGTAAGTAGAAAAGACAACTATCGCTCTTTCCTGTGGGAGGTTGCATAGCACCCACTTTACTCATTCCAACCTCTGTCGAAAGAGTTGGCCAAATTAGAAAATACTCTATTAGAAAATTCCTTTTATAGACTCCTTCTCTCTCATTTAGAGTGAAGAGCACATGTCACTAGGAGGACCTGTCCTGCATTACCCAGACAAATCATTCAATCGAATCGGCACTGTGTAATTCTTAGTTTGACCTGTGGCGGTGCTACAGGGAAATTGAACACTTGCTGAAAAGTTTCCCAAACAGATTGCAGCCGATCACTGGGTATCCCAGCCGTGTCATCGGTTTATTGTTAACGGCATTACTAATAAGTAAAGATTGTCTAAAATTGGACTAGCCATTTCACTTCTGATTCTTTCTTACTCTTATTTATCAGCTTGAATAGTGACATTATTATTATTGGATGTACTTTCCATAAAAATTTATGAGAGCATCGCAAACTATTGATTCTTGAGTTCAGCCGGCAATTCTTCGAAGAACATTCCTATGTGAAAATTGGAGGTTTTAAAGCGACTCTGTACCCACAATCTGACCCCCTCCAAACAGCTTGTACCATCAGATAGCTGCTTTTACTCCAAGATCTGTCCTGGGGTCCATTCAGGGGTGATGTAGTTATTGTCCTAAAAAACAACTTTTAATCTTGCAGCCCTGTGTCAAATTGGTGTGGCCTAGAATACCCATGCCCTAGGTTTGCACCGCATCTCCGTCCCTCCTCCCCGCCCTCTTCATCATTAGAAATGCCCCAGGCAGGATTTCTCCTATTCATCACCTGTCTGAACACTGCACATGTGCTGGATTGTTAAGGCACCTGTGCAGTGTTCAGACAAGTAGTGAATAGGAGCAATCCTGCCCTGGAGCATTTCTAATGATGAGGAGGGCGTGGGGGAGGGACGGAGAGGCAGTGCAAGCCTAGGGCACAGATACTCTAGGCCACGCCAATTTGACACAGGGCTGCAAGTTTAAAATTAGTTTTTTAGGACAATAACTGCATCACCTGCCGAACGGACCCCAGGACAGATCTTGGATTAAAAGCAACTATCTGACGGTACAAGTGGTTTTGGGGGGGGGACAGATTGTGGTTACAGAGTCGCTTTAAAGCTAATGAAAGTTTGGGCTGTAGTGGGCTGCTTAAAAACAGGTGTTAGTAAGTAACAGTAATACTAAGACTATATGTTGGTACCTTAGGTTTAGAGATGTGACAGTCAGTTAGAGTTGGAGAGTCTATAAACCTTCTATAAAGCTGCTAGTCTGACTACACAAAGAGAAGAATAAGGTCCATTCGATGGTGGATCAAACTGTTAAAAAGTAGGTCCAGGTAGTGGAGGCTATGTGGGTTTCTAAGTAAAATATCTTTCTGTAGCGTCATAACTAGTCATAGACTTTACTATATATCTACTCATTACTTTTCCGTTCCAGAAGCAGCAGTCTCTGCTCTCAGAGGACGATGACTACACCACTGGATCGGAGGTGACAGAAGATGAGGTCGGAGATGAAGAAGAAGTGTCAAAAAAGCCAGGTATGCTTCTCTGTCACTATATATATATTATATATATATTCTGACCACTATATACCCGACAATCCCTTCCTACCCTTCTGAGGCTATATACTGTACATCCTGCCTATTCGTGTACAACAAGATTTTTACATGTGCAAAGATTCCTATGTGATGGGCTATAACCCCATTTCAGACCATTGTAGATCTTAATAAAGCCTACCTGTCAAAAGTTATGGATCAGAGCTGTTCTCACTGCTGATACCCACTGTGATCAGAAGCTATGGCCGGTAATTTTTTAGTAACTGTGCCCATTTAACTCTTCAGATTTTTTGATCTCTCATTAACAGGAAGAAAAGAAAAACCAAAGAAATCCAATAGGCAGCCAAAAAAACACACCTCTTCACCAAGTATTCATAAAAAAGAGAGGCCGCAAGAAAAGGTGAGGATGTACTCTGCACCATTTCTACTGTTGTAGGTGATATGGATTTATTAGGAACATGAAAAGGCCCAGCTCTACAGAACTATCCTTACGATAGGCAATTGATATTAAATTGATGGGGGGTCCAGTTTACGGGACCTCTATTGAACACCTGTTTTAAGGGGCTACAGTGTTTATGTGAGTGCTGTAGCTTCTTCAGTTTTTAACGATGCTCATCCTTACAACCGCCCTACTATAAGGGCTGGTGGTACAATGAACTACACTGTTGTCCCAGAAGCTTGTAAAATCCCTTGAAGCAAATCTGTCACTAGGTTTATGCTGCATAGACTAGTGACAGAAATGCTGAACAGATCGGTGTATTACTTACATCATTCTGTTCATCCGTTCTCCTAATATGCAGGAGAATAGGATTCTTGCCACACCCCTCCCCCGGCCCTCCAGCTGCTGATTGACAGCTGACTGCCCATACATGGCATGGATAGAAACTGCCAATCAGCAGCTGGTGGGTGGAGTTCTCTGCTTCTCATGAATATCCAGGACTACTGGGCTCATGCACATAATGGAGAGGACTACTTATTATCCATGTTATTCAGGAGGATATCTCTGGATCAGCTGCACAGAACAATGTAAGTGATCCATCATTCTGTTTAGCTTCTCTGTCACTAGTTTATGCTACCCTGAGATAGGACAACATAAACCTGCTGACAAAGTCTCTTTAAAGAAGTCAAAACAAGATCTAGGAAAGTGAGATGCATAGAGAAGAAATGCAGTGACAATTAAAGGTCAAAAGGGACCAATGGGCATTACCACCAAAATGGGTGTGATACTAGTTGGGCAGAATGAGATCTATGTTTACAATGATGTTTAAAACCTTGACAGATCTTTGGCCATGCGCAGCTGCAGGCGAGCGGGATCAGCGCTTGTTTGCAGTACCACTACAAGGCACAGTTAATCACCCAGCCATCATTTGTGCGTCCATTTAAATATATTGCCAATAGGGATAAATTTTGCCAGTGCACATAAGAAACGACCAGCCAAAGAAAGGCCATTTTCCTGCTTCTCAGTTGATCGCTGTCACTTTTACATGGGACAAATACCGGCCAAATGACTTATCTGAGGCATGGCGGCCTGTGTAAGGTCTTGTTGTGTTGTGTGGTTAGATGAGATTTGGGGTCGACGTTTAGTATACATACAACCATCGTAACTTTTTGTTTTCCTCCACAGCCATCTCGAGACTCTTCTCCATTTACGTGAGTATTCCCTGACCTCCGTCTGTGAATTTCCTAAACTAATAAAAAGTTTAATTTACACGTATTTTGCTTTTGTTTTTACAGCGTGAGCGTGCAGAGAAGTAAATGGGATGCGTCTCGTTCCTTGAGGTTTAACCAGGATGCTCAAAGAGAAGAAGGTGCGGGATTCTATTAGTGCAATTGTTCAATCCCAACAATAGACCAAATGTCCTCACAATCATCTGATAGAGAACTCCAGATGACCTGCCACTTGCCCCACTGGTGGTTCTCCCAAGAAGTGATGTCACATGACTATGGCGGCCAATCGTGCTACTGTCCTGGTTATGTTACATCACCACACAGAGGATCGGAGGTGGGGCAGAGAGTGGTTCGCAATGTCAGAAACCGTTTCTTTTTACCTGCTTATAGTTTTCCTTTAATGTGAGCAATAAAAGAGAATATATATGTTCCTCTTGCCACAGATCAGAGAAGAATGACAGAGATCACAGGTCATTTGATCAAAATAAGACTTGGAGACCTGGACCGTATAAAAACAAAAGATGCGAAGGAAGTAAGTGACCCTGACCAAGATGGTTAGTCTACATGCACAATGTTAGAGTGTTTCCTTATCCATCTGTGTTCCTTCATTCTGACCCAGATAAAGCTCAGTTCACACAGTGTTTGCCTTTACTCTCAGGAAATGCATTGGGAGCTTTCCTGACACATTTGTCAAACCAATTGATATGTTGAGTGTTAGGGCGCTAATGCACGGAGCGAGAATCGGACGAATTGGTTGATCTTTTCTCTAGGTCCAGACCTAAAATCTTTAGCCGCCTACCATTGATGATTCAACAAATAGTTATTACTGTTGCCAGACCACGTTCTCGATCTTCTCCTGCACTCTGCTTCCTTCCTGGGGGATGTGGTCCTGGCCAGTGATTGGCTGAGTGGGCTGTTAGCTCAGACGCGCCGCTCTGAAGCTACAGCTTGCGGAACCGGAGAGGAAGCAGAGCGCAGGAGAACACCGGAAGTGTGGACAGGTAATGTAAACTGTTTGGGCAAGAGCTGCATGGACATCAATAACGATGTCCGTGCAGCTCTTGCTAAATAAATATCGGGCCATGTAATAGGCCCAGTAAACGAGCGCAGATCCAGCAGGTAGGTGCTCGTTTATAGTGTTGATCGGACCACCATCGGCCCATGTAATAGGACCCTTATACTGTTTCAGGAAGAAAAGCGAAGTCTTTATATAATACTGAACAAATCCTTTTACATAGGGTTTCGCTGAGTGTCTCTATTTCTTCAGCAGGCAGGTGGAATCTACTCTAGACTAGAAGCTCAAATCAAAGCCTCAGTTCAATCTAATGCACGGCAGAGTAACACAGAGAAGAACCCCAGGTACTGTATATGGCAAGCTATCTACGTCTGCAGATACGCTGTACATGTGGTATACATGCTGTATATCTTGTACAATGTTCATTCCATTATTAATTATTATAATAATAATACAATGAACTTACAATGAACTCCAATTGTTCAGCATTTGATTACCGGTAGCTGAAGAAGTTGGATGTGGCCCTAGGGAGTCCGGAAAATCGTGGATATAGCCTATGGCTGTGTCCTTGTTTCTCAAACTCCCTAGGGCTGCATCCAAGTTCTGCAGCCACCGGTAATCAAATGCTGAACAATCGACCTCTTTCATGCTTGAGTTACGCTCCATCTGTAGTCCTTACATTGTCACATAACTGTACATGGTCATAGTTTAAATTTAGCTAAATAGTCATTCCCATGTATATATCAGATTCCTATACCTGGATTATTCAGCTAATATATACGTGTATTTTTTTTGCAGGGCCAAACCTCGTTTCGGGATTGGACGGCCAACATAAGTATAGGCTTTATACCTGTATGTATGCTTTTAAGAATTTATTAGCATTCCTGATTTGTCCATGGGGACAGTGGATATTTATTAACACTTTTAATGTATGCTTGACAAGTTCTTGCTATTTGGAACATGCTAGAATGAATTTGCTAATATCTTATTTAACTTTATATGCTCTTTTTTAAAATAAACTTATTTTAAACAAAAATTATATTTGTCCGTTCTACTTGCTTATTCCTAGGAACTTGTGTGATCATCACATGACCAGGATATAGTTAGGCCTCCTATACATGTTCAGGTTTTTTTTAAGCCTGAATAAAGAGGGAAAATAGTTGCTGTCCTACAAGTTATGTCGCAGGGATGTAAAAAAATGTATTCTTTTGAAATCGATACCTGATTTATCTTGTTTCTACACACTTTAATTTTATCGCCATGATATGAAGCACAAAGTGCTCCTTTAGGCTATGTTCACACTACGTAAAAGTACTTTATGCGCCTGTGAACTCTGCCTCCACTTCAATGGCAGGCCACACTCAGGGACTCGGGGTGTTCCCCTCTGTGCCCCTGAGGGAACTATACTACATGTTTGGTGGGAATGTCCTGCAGGGCTGTGGAGTCGGTAAGCCCCAGCTCCAACTCCTGAATTGTATCAGGGACCGACTCCTTCATAAATGACACCAGGGAGTTATTTATCTAAGTAGTGTAAAGTAGAACTGGCTCAGCAGCTTCTTCATAATGTTCTACATGATCCTGGGGCAACTTCTGAGTGAATAAGGCAAACATATAAAGCCGATTCTCCTGTGTGTCTGTGTGTGTGTGTGCATGCGCAGTGGATGCAGCTAGTTTCCAGCCTCCATGTCCTGAACAACTCAGAACTAGACTAGATGGAGCAGGTGGTCTTTTTCTGCTGTCAGTCTTCTATGTTTCTAACTAAATATTCACACAAAGAAACACTGCTAACAATGCCAGATACCTGTGATATAGAGGTCAGACATAGGCCTAGATTTATCAGCTCTCTGTGCACCCACAGGAACTAACTGCTCAGCCAGTCAGTGACTGAAGTTGTGTCCCTCCTCACTGTGGGCACGGGGATGGGTAAATAGGACTTCTTTATTATGATACCACCACCCTCTGCCCCCCCCCCTGGATTTTTTCACTGTTGCCCAGAATACTTTTTGAATTTTTGCCCCTTTTTTTCTTTGAAACACACATAAAGCATGCTGCAGCCATAGCGCGCACACACACACACACACACGCGCACACACAGCCTGCTGCAGCCATAGCACACTATAGAAAAACACAGTCTTTTCTGTATTTCACAGGAAATCTTCATATTACACTGCTGCTCATATACAATCATCCAGCATCTAGGAAGAGAACAGCACAGATCTCCCCACACACAGTGAACTCTTCCAGCTCAGAAACAAGCTGCTAAATAGCAACTGCCAACTTTTCCCCAACCACCCCTATCTAATAGGGCCAGTGCTTTATTACTGATATATGGAGGAAACTAAATGTATGTGAGAAAGTGTTTTTCTGGTTTTAATAAATAAGGTCCTTAGATTGATAGAACATCAAATATATAGATGAGTAACTTTTATGAAATTCAACTCTCCGAGTTGTTACAACTCTGACTCCACAGCTCTGATGTCCTGCTATTTTACATTTCTGGTCCAAAATTCTGACACTACATAATACGCTAATGGGGGGACAAACCCATATTACCCCAAAAGTTAGAGAGTTTCAAAAGCCTCAGCAAAGGCTGCAGTGAGCGGGGTAGAAGCCAAGAGGATACTGGGGAGCCTGGAAATGTAAGTATTACTTTATTATCTTTTATATACTGTTTCATCAGCCACCGGCTGTGACCTTCCTTTTAAACGGAGCGAAGCGCGGTCGGCAGCTGATGACAACAATCAGTTGATGACTGACTTCTTGGCTGGTTGTCGTCTTTATTACACTGGGCAAAATCTGCCCGATTCTGTCTGATTGGGCTAATAATCTCCTCAATCTGACAAATTTCAGTCAGCACTATACATTTATATCAGGAGGACCGGATATTGGGTTTATCCAACTATTATACCTGTACATACCTTCATCCATTATTTATAGCTAAAATCTGCCGTTGACACTCGGATTTCGCCAGTGCATGTGCATTAAAACAGATTAAAACAACAATTACCCCATTACATGAGGCAAATCTGTGTGTGGATGATCCATGGCACATCCAATGTATGTGAATAAGGGTTCAAACACCCCACTGGAAAGGTTAACAGAAAGTTAGCAAGTTACCCATAAATTTCATTCAAGTAACTCTGTACCCACAATCTGCCCCCCCAAACCGCTTTTACCTTCAGCTGCTATCCGAAAGTACAAGTGGTTTGGGGGGGTCAGATTGTGGGTACAGAGTCACTTTAAATATTCAAGTCACATTTGCACCCTCAACCCTCAGCTTTTTCACTATTAGCTATAATATATGGCTATGATGGTCACCACAGCATTTAGCTGTCATACCTACCAAATAATTTTTGTACCGACATTAAAAAAAAAAAAATTCTATATTTCTGCACGGAATCACAGATTTCTCTCACATCAAATAAATCTGCATGTGAATCTGCATCAAAATTGTATAGACGGTTAAAAAAAAACTGCATAGAATTCAGTGTGAATAATTTGCAAAGTGAATACGCCCATATTATTAATACAGTGAGCATCAGACGTCACGGTTTCAGGGAAGGATTGATACGTCTTTTGCCTAGTTTCTATAGAACTGAACAAGATCAAATCAAGCAAATATCTAATAAATTAATATCTAGAACAAAAGTGACTACACCACGCTATGGAATCAAACAATCCAAACTAAATATTTGATCCAAAATATTTACTGAAGACACTGAGCTGCAGGCACTTGTCAGTCACATGGATTCATCAGGGTGGGAGAGCAATGACAGTGCTACATGGAGGTGTCTGTCGGAACAATATGACAATATGAGCAAGAAGCTGTCACCCATTGGGATTACAACTACAATAAGCTGGCCGACAATTATAAGAGAAGAGGTTCCTTATTGACCAGTGAAGATGCTCCGACCATTACTACATTATTTGCTTTTATGTTTTGTTGCTTTGAACCTATTTGCACGAGGTAAGTAGTTACTTTAGTTTCATAGGAACATAGTAGATGTATAGCATGTATATAGATTTCTTCCTCTTGTATGCTCTGGTCCTTATGTACACACAGGGGATGTTCACATTTTTTTAATCATAAAATCAAAAAGTCCGTCCATTTTGAAAATCCGGGAGCCAGCTGCCGATTTTCAAAATGGCTGGACTTCTCTTTTAAATAATAAGGTCCCTTGGAGTTTCTAATTGTTTCCTAAATAATTGCAATTGCATTGAGATTCAGAAAAATACCCAATTGTGAGCTGCAAGACAGTGGTCTTTGAGAGGTGTCCATGCTAAAGGTTTTTATTTCTTTTTGAGGGAAGGAGATGTGGGTAATTGGGAAATACACATAATTCATAAATTTCACATGGCGTTTGCTCTGGGTTACCCCTTTATGTTTGTTGTTGCTCACATTTTGCATGGTACTGTGCAGAGGGTTAAAGCGACTCTGTAACCACAATCTGTCCACCCCAAACCGCTTGTACCTTCGGATAGCTGCTTTTAATCCAAGATCTGTCCTGGGGTCTGTTCGGCAGGGGATGCAGTTATTGTCCTAAAAAACAACTTTTAAACTTGTGCCCAGATTGTGCCCAGATTGTGTATGCATTAGGCTGGCCCAACCCCTCCGCCCCTCCTCCCCGCCCTCCTCATGATTAGGAATGCTCCAGGCAGATTGTCTCCTATTCCTCAGCTATGTGAACACTGCACATGGGCTGGATCGTTAAGGCACCTGTGCAATGTTCAGACAGCAGAAAATGTTCTAGTGGCATTCCTAATGATGAAGAGGGTGGGGAGGAGGGACAGAGGGGTGGTGCAAAGTTAGGGCACAGATATTCTAAGCCCCGGCCGCTGGGCACGGGGCTGCAAGTTTAAAAGTTGTTTTTTAGGACAATAACTGCATCACCTGCCGAACGGACCCCAGGACAGATCTTGGATTAAAAGCAGCTATCTGAAGGTACAAGTGGTTTGGGGTGGGCAGATTGTGGGTACAGAGTCGCTTTAAAAGGGTTGCACAGGAAGCAGAGGACGGCTGCTCACTTCCGGCAATTCCACATATTGAAAAGTAAGCCTTTATAGAGAGGTCGGATGCAAATCCTGATCAATACATGCAGGCAAAACGATGCTAGCATGCAAAATACAGTGCATGATGTTGCATCCCAATGATTGGGATATGCACCCGCCCACTCCTCATCTTGGAAGCCTTACTTTCAAGATGTGGAATCTCCCAAAGTGAGCGCTGGGAGAGCAAAGGGCTTCAGCATCTCCTGCTCCTTTAAAAGCTATGTAGACCTTGCACTGATGATGATGATGATGATGATGATAATATTATTATTGTAATATTCTAAATAGTCTTTATTAAAAATGTCTTACTGTTTAGCTTTCATTCAGGGAAAGATCAGATAAATCCATCAGACTTGGACAGACATTTTCAATGTTAGAGGTAACAGTTGGGGCAAGGAAGCCCCAGCTAAGGAAGTAGATAGAGGGGAGAGAAACTTTGGTGGACAGCTCACACAGATTATAGAGATAGATCTGATATAAGCCACCCTGGAGAGAATATCATAGGCTGTGTACAGGCTTTGAGAGCTTATTCAGTATATAGTAGATGCTGTACAAGAAAAACTAAGCAAAATCTTTAATAAAAACCTTGATTATCAAGACTGGTGTACAAGTATGCTGGTCTTAAATTAGGCCCCACACCCTTTTCCCCAGCCAAATTCACTAAGAGGCGAATCTGCGCCTTCAGCCTGGCTTACGCCCCTGCCGTAACTTTGACAAATGTCTCTCAGAGTGTTGGTGTAATGAGGCACAAATTTTCTTTAAAGGAGTACTCTTCCCCTATTCATTGGTGTCACGGCCGCGCCGGCGTCCCGTGCTCCGGGTTGCCGCCACGACCTCTCTCCGCCCCATGCAGCCACCGGGGTCCATGTGCAGAGACCCGGCGCTGCTACCTGTTCGGCCCCGGGGGGCGCCTTACCTCGCCCCGCTGCTGTCTACATCTGTGCCAGCCGGCCGGCGCGCGCATCCCCGCCCCTAGGGCACGCGCACGCCGGCTGTCTCAGATTTAAAGGGACAGTCCGCCCCTAATTGGAAGTTGCACCAATCACTCCCTATAAATCCCAGCATGCCCTGTCCCTCGTGTTGGAGCCTCTACATGCTTCCCATAGCGTTTGGCCCAGCTCCCTGTTGTTCCTGACCTCAGTCCTTGTTCCTAGTCCCTGTCCGCTGTCCCGGTCCCTAGTCCCTAGTCCCTAGTCCCTGTCCGCTGTTTACCCATTGTTCCTGAGCACTGCCTGCCACCTGCGGTTACGCCTACAGACATCTGCCTGCACTATCATCTGCCTACTGCTCCTGCCACGCCTCCCCTGCTGTCACTAGCAACCAAGCCAGGGTTAGCGACCTGGGGGTCGCCTGCCGCAGCAAGTCCGTCCCGCCTTGCGGCGGGCTCTGGTGAAAACCAGCGGTCCCTTAGACTCCGCTCCCTGGTGCGGTTAGTGCCATCGCTAGTGACGGTTCAGTGGATCCACGACTCCAGGCGTTACAATTGGATAAAGAATGAGTGTCAAAGCATGGGGGATCTTACTTCTAAGATCGTCCACAATCCCAAGAATAGGGCCCGAGTCCTCGTTATAGATGGAGTGAGGAGTCACATGCCATTCATTGTCTATGGGGCTGCCAGGGAGAGCCAAGCACAATACTTGGCCATCTTTCGAGGCTCCAATTAAGAATTTATGGAGTGGAGGTGGGCATATGCGACTCGCTGCTCCATTCATAAAAAAGGGCTCAAGACTCTCTTGTTAAGGTCATAGTGCCTTTTGGCAGTCAGACACCCTCGCCCCCTTAAATTATAGACTGGTGTAAACTGCCCCCAGCAGCCAATGACAGCTTAGCTTTCAGCTCAGGTACTATGAAAGAGGAGCTGTGATTGGTTGCTGTGGGCAGTTTACACCAGTCCATATTTTACACCCTTTAATAAATCTGGGCCTTAATATCTATCCTATACTTAATACCCCTTAAAAAACAGAAGCAGATTCCAGAAGCACATTGCACTGTAATATTATTAACCAATATTGTGATTTTCCTATATTTTTATCCCAGGAGGTGGTGGTAAGTCATCATCATTTTCCACACTCCATTTAGGAGGAAAGAATAATTGGAAAATAAAGGATTTGGATGATGGGGGATTGAAACATGATGGGATGTTGAAGGATTCTGCCATCTCAACCACAAAACCAGTGAATGCCCATAAGCTGGTAACCTCCTTATACTTCTATAGACTTATATACTTAGAAAGCTCCTAAACATTAGAAGTTTGTTAAAACTGTTTTGAAATAAAACAATTCAGCTCCATTCACTTAAGTGGAACATTGCTGCAAAACCACATCCAAACTGAGGACAGAAGAGGTGCTATATCCGAGTTTTCCAGGTGGTATCCTCCCTTTGCACAGAGCCGGCAGCCTAAGGGAGATGAGCACAGATCAGTTTTACTTTGTACAAAGTAAAACTAAAACTGATTCGCTCATCTCTAGCTATATATTTACAGAGCCATACTTTCAAACTTTTTGTAGACATGTGCACATAGCTTTCTTCCACACAGCACCATCAGTCGATGACTTTCCATGTCAGGCTGGGTTCACACTATGTTTTTGCAATCCGTTTAACGTATCCGTTTTTAATTGGTTACTTTTAACGGACAGAAAAACACTACTTTTGTGTTCCTTAAAAAAAAAACGCATTCGTTCCGATCCGTTTTTTTTTATTTATATATATATATATATATATATATATATATATATATATATATATAATGTAGGTTAATGAAAAAACGGATCCAAACGGATGACACACAATTGCATCCGTTTTTGCATCCGTTCTTTCCATAAAACGTATATGTTAAACGGTTTGCAAAAACGCAGTGTGAACCCAGCCTAAGTCAGTGTTGCACTCCAGTAGAACTCTTAAACTGTCACTCCATAATTATTAATAAGGGTACAAACACACTGGGCGGATCCCTGCCCTGTACATTAATGGGCAGACAAACTCGCAGCAGGATGGACATCCCACTGCGAGTTTGTCAGCAGCCCACCCCGTTAACCCCCCCGCTGCCAGAGCGTATACATCACCTGGTCCCTGCTCCTGCTTGCTTCAGGGGCTCCCGACATGTCCCGCTCGGCCAATCAGTGCACTGCCCCGCCGCAGCGCACTGATTGGCTGAGCGGGACGTGAAGACACCGGGAGCCCCAAAGCAAGCCGGAGCGGGGAGCAGGTGTAGGCTCAGGCGGCGGCGGGTTAACGGGGCGGGCTGCTGACAAACTCGCAGTGGGATGTCCATCCTGCTGCAAGTTTGTCTGCCCATAAGTTTACAGGGCAGGGATCCGCAGCGGGTTTCGCTGCGGATACGCCCAGTGTGTTTGTACCCTAAGGAAAACATCCATTTTTGCCCATAGAAACATTAACGTACATAATATCTTTTCAAGGACCTGTAGAAATACCTTCAAGAAGACACTGCATTGAGATCTTTATTGAGGTCATTATTAAAGGAAAACTCCGGGCTAGGGTGATTTTTGGCCTGGGGAGTCCTGTGGAGGATGAAAGAAGTAACTCCCCTGCTCCAACACTAATGCCAGTACACTGCAGGCCCTGTCTTGGCTGCTTCATCTGTGGGGACCTGGAAGGTGACATGTTAGGCCCGCTCAGCCAGTCAGCCGAGGTGGGACCCTGCTATGGCCGCTGACTGGCTGAGTGGGCCAGGCACGTCATGTCCCAGGTCCCCACTGAGACTCAGGAGCGGCTGGGGACCAGAGCTGTGGGATACCGACACCAGTGCTGGAGCGAGGGAGGTAAGAGCATGTTACTTCTTTCATCCTCCCCCTCCCAGCACTCTGCCAAAAATCAACCCAGCCCAGAGTTCTCCTTTAAGGTTTCAATACCATCTTTGCTGTTAAGTATTGAAAATATTAGTCAAGTGTAACCACATCTTATTCTCTTAACATCAGAAAATTCCGAGTGTGAAGGACAAACCTGATCGCATGCCGGTGTTTGTTCACAGTTACAGTTACAGAGCATCCGTTCCAGAGGTATGACAATTATTTTTTTTTCCTTGTTAAAATAGTTTGTCAATTTATCTTGTATATCAGCTGTTTACCACATTATTAATTATTATTAAAGGCATTTCATGCAAAGTGGTAGAAGTTGTCTTACGAATACCCATTACATTGAAATGGGCTCAGGCCTTGGGTATAAGGAGTACTCACCTGCCCTGATCCCCCACCACTGCCATTATGACAGAGCCTGATCCCACTGCACAGCACTTTCTAGTCTCAGTCTTGACACAAGGAAGTACCTGCTTAGCCAATCAGGGTGGGCTACCACCAGGGGCGGATTAACTTTACCATAGGCCCTGGGCAGTTCACCAAGCCTGGGCCCCCCTACCCTACTGTAACTATGGCAGCACTAGCGTGATTTTCATTGTACAGGATAGATAATATCATGATGCCATAATTTGGGCAAAATCACAGCAAAAAAGCAGCAATTTTTTGCAAATCATGGCAGAATTGTAGCCAGGAGACAATACACCACTGAAAGTACAAGTGTGTTTGGGTGGCCGCCCAAAACGGACCTGTTATAGTCCGCTACTGGCTACCACTAATATATAAATTGGAATACCTCTTAATTGAATACGTGTTGCATAAACCATTAGTAACTATTCGTTTTCTTTTCATCAGACTTATGAACTGAATACTTTAATACTAAAAGTAGAGGCCAGAGAAACACATACATCTCTCAAGTATAGTCTGTCAGTAAGTCTCTTGATTAATCCATTACATTGGGCAAGGGTCTGGACGGAATTGAGGGGGGGGGGGTTAGCTGACTGTAAGAGCCTGTAAGAGACGTGTAAGTTAAGGTAAATGCATTGAAAATTACCTGTAAAGACATTTGTAACATAACTGAAACATTTACTTTCATATTTCTCTTTTCGATACAGGGACCAGGCAGCGATTATTTCCATATAAACCCACTAAATGGAGAGATCACATTGGCCAAACATCTGGAATACAACAAGATTAACAGATTCAACCTTATTGTCAATGCGGAGGTAGGTCAGCCACACATATAACTATCGTATTGTCAGGTAGGGTACTGGAATGACACGTAGACAAGTGCAGCCCTAGACTGGCACACGCCCCAGCTGTCCCTACCTACTTGCCACAAACAGTACTAAAGATTTACTGCGGACAACTGGTCGACAAACTTTACACTGAAATAAGTGCAACACAGAACAAGACAAGACAAACAAACACAATAAGGAATGGTCAGGAAACAAGGTCAGCAACAGACGAGCAGCGAAGATACAAAATCAGAATCCAGGAAGCAAAGTCAGGGTACGAAATCCAAAAGGTCATAATTACAATAACAAACAGTCAGGAGAACGCTAGGTCAAGGCACAAGGCGCTATCACAGGCAATGGGATATGACCAGGGGCTGGAATTTATAGTGAACAGGAACCTAGGTGCTGACAGCTAATTGGCTAGGTCAGCTGTCAGTCACCATCAAGGGTACACCTGATGCCGATTGACCGGGGGTGGTGAAGCGCCAGCCGCGGCTACATACAAAAGAAAAGATAAACATTGGTTTGCCGGGGACGCGATCGGCAGGCCCCTGGCAACCAGTCCCGCTCATCAGCAGAGCGTAGTGACGTCTGAGAGCGGCCTGAGACCTGGACGTGCAGGGCGGCTGCTAGGGACTGCTAGTCTTGTACTCCACCTTCAGGAGACAAGTTGTGTTCCTGTGTGTCCCTCTTCACCTTCAGAAGAGAGGCTGGTGCTCTGCTGTAACAGATCCTGGCTGTCCGCCTGCTCAAGTGCCTGGAGTATCTTCTCATCTGGGTGTCGTTCCTGTTATTCGTCTCCTCATCAAGTCAAGATTCATACCGCAAGTACTCTAAGTCCACCCAGCATCTCTATTCTTCTCTCACTACTACTCCCATCATCCGGCACGATTCACCTCAGCCTATGCAGCACCACCATAGCTCTGTCTATACAAGTCTGCTATATACCCGGTTGCATCCGGAAGAGACTGTTGCTACCAGTTACCTCAGTTACAATAAAATTGTAACCACCGCTGTTACTGAACCCTGGCATTGGTGTCCGTTTACTGGTGCCCTGACTAGGTACAGCGAAGAATCGCATGCCCAGTAGCAATTATACAGCTGTGCCATCCTCAGGCCCTGTACTGTGACAATCCTATACCATGCAGCTGCCCTGGCTCCTGCCCGCTCACAACACCTGCACTGCGAAGTGACCCTCACGGGTCAGGGCATCGCATAACTATATATTTCATATCTCTTACAATAATTTATAACTATACTATCTATATTCATTTAAGGATTCAATGGGCTTTTCCAGCTCTGTCCCAGTTCTTATAGACATACGAGATGTGGATACCATGGACCCTCATTTCATTTTTCCATTATATGAAGGCTCCATTTCAGAAAATAAGGTAAGGTATTATTTTTAATCCTATATTTTTTATTAGCATCGACCTCAGAATATAATATACAGTCTACTTGTTCATGAAGATGATGGGACTTTCTTACTTGTAGAGAGGCATCTTATCTATGCACCCAGAAGAAATAAAAGCTGTCGATGGTGATCTTGGTATCAATGAGACAGTATATTACTCCATCAGCAAGGGTAAGTGTTGTCATAAGGGTTACATAAGAACCTTCCAGCTGTTTAAAGGGGTTGTCTGCTTTACAAAAACAATTTTCAATGTCCCTGTTAGGGAATTCAGAGTACATTTACAAGAGTTCCTCATTGGGAACCACCATCAATAGTAAGACCAGAAGGCAACTATAAGAAGAGTGTCTGATTTATACATGCATCTAAGAACACAATGATGGTGGTGCTGAAGGAAATGTAACTTTGACTTTTTTAACAGTTCTACCCCTCTGTGGACTCCATGTTTGTCAGCTTTCACTGAGCTCACCACTAGAGTGGGTGGAGATTAGCTGCTGAGATCTTCAGGGACCCCAAAAGGTCCCTGAAGAGAGGTAGGGCTACCAAAAGGTTCCCTGCCTCTCTTATGTCCACATCTACTGCAGATTTTATGCTGTGTAAATCAATATAGCAAAGTTGAACAAAGTGTATAATCCACATTAAAGGTGAACATACATGTAGCAAACCCTCAGAAGTAGCAGCAGCAAGAAGGACATTATAGAGAAGTGCTGAGGAATGTAAGCTGTGAACCCAGCATTAGGGTGAAATAGTACGTCAGAAATGTCTATATCTGTGTTTTTAGATTTCTTCTAGCAAAAGCATTCTTCTCCCTTCCCTTTCCTTAAAGGGGTTATTTAGGCTTAGAATAATGTAGCTGTTTTATTTCAGAAAGCAGAGGTACCACTTTCTTAACAAGTAAAATAGATTCAGGTACAAGAGACTTCAAGACATTTCTCATGGAGATGCCATTATAGGAAATAACATTAGATGATAATGATGAGAACAATGTGACCTGCACATGGGAGTAGACAGCAAACATTCACATGATACGGTATTTGTTGTTCTATTGCAGTCTACCCTCCCCAGTTTAGGGATGTGATTTCCATTGACCGATTCAAAGGGACTATATCTCTTAATAAGGAAATTGACAGAGAAACTGTCAGTCTTCTCACTGTGCAAATTAAGGTAATGTGTTCTTTAATGATGAATTAATAATAAATAATTCATAGCCCGGCTTCAGGTTATGGATTAAAACAGTAGACATTTGATTGGGTTTTATTGGACTTGGGATGATCAGAGGGGCTACATGTATGAGATCATAGCTAGTAGTGTGGGATGGAACTGGAAAAGTGATAGAGAGGGAAGTATCTAGTTAGGTATTGTACAATGGGGCGGCTGGCACAATACTTTGGGGCCTGGCACACAGTACAGGGGGGCATGGCAGGTACAATACATGGGGCACGGCACACAGTACAGGGGGGCTTGGCAGGTACAATACATGGGGCACAACACAGTACAGGGGGCATGGCAGGTACAATACATGGGGCACAACACAGTACAGGGGGCATTGCAGGTACAATACATGGGGCACGGCACACAGTACAGGGGGGCATAGCAGGTACAATACATGGGGCACGACACACAGTACAGGGGGCATGGCAGGTACAATACATGGGGCACTGCTGGCAAAATTCTAGTTGGCACGGCAGGCTCAATACAAAGAACACAAGTTTAGTACATGAGGGCACCACTCAAGCGCACAGCAGAAGCCCCAGAAAGAGGTGCTCTATAAGGCTGGGTTCACACTGTGTTTTTGCAATCTGTCAACCTATCTGTTTTTAATTGGTTACTTTTAGCAGACAGAAAAATGTAGTCAACACTACTTTTGTGTCCGTTAAAAAAAAAAACATCCGTTTTGATCCAGTTTTTGTTTTAAAAATGGAAGTCAATGAAAAAACGGATGACACACAATTGCATCCATTTTTGCATCTGTTTTTTGCATAAAACCTATATGCTAAACGGATTGCAAAAGCGCATTGTGGACCCAGCCTGACATGCGACCGGCAGGTACATACTGGGCACAGAATCAAGGGGCAACTAGGTCAGCATTTTATAACAAGATCAATATTAAATGGGTTATCCAGCATTAAAAAACATGGCCACTTTCTTCCAGATACAGCACCACTCTTGTCTCCAGTTTGGGTGCAGGCTTTGCAACTCCGTTCCATTGAAGGGAATGGAACTTAATTGCAAAACACACCCGAACTAGAGACAAAAGTCGTGTTTGTCTCTGGAAGAAAGTAGCCATTTTTTCTAACGTTGGATAACCCCTTTATGGGTATTAGCACAGAGAGACACAAAGTGCGGTGGGGAAAATCTTTGGGGATGAGACCCTTCTTTCTATGTATGCCTGAGGCTTGAAGTATAGATTAGTAATGACTATATCATTTGCTTTAGGCTGTTCAGCAGAACAATTACTTAAAAAAAGCTTATTCTATGGTGCGGATCACCATCTTGGATGAAAACGACAACAGACCGCAGTTTTCACAATCCATCTATGAGACATTTTTACCTGAAGACTCTCCACCTGGATCAAGGATTCTTGTTCTTTCAGCCAGTGACAAGGACCAGGTACAACATAACCCATCTATATAACAAGCCAGTCATGTCCATCATCAAAAAGCATTTGATATTGTCACAAAGTTTAATTAAGGAAATCTACAAGGCTAGACATTAGGAATATATACTCCCTGCAATGGATCATGTATACAGAACAAGCTTGTTCATTCAGGGATCTTCCTCACTTGATCTTTCTAAAAAGTAAATTACACGTTCTACATTTTATTAGCAGAACTCCTTTAATGTGTCCATTTTTCCAATAGTAGTAAAAGAGTCTTGGAATATGTCCTTCATTATCCTAATGACGTCTCAATAGTTTTAGAGACGTCATCATTCTTCCTCTTGACTTGTCTACCCCTTTGCCCCTATGCAGAAGTATGTTTTTTGTGGAACAATCCTTCATTTTCTCACAAGATCTTTTATTTTAGGATGGATTATCCAATGGACATTTCAGCACTAATAATACTATGTTCTCTGTGGATAAAAATGGACTCATGTATTTTATTAATGGCAAGCTGGACAGAGAATTAGCACCAATAATACATGTCCAGGTAAGACATTGTTGGTACTCCATGATGTACAGTTACTGCTATGCACTGTATTCCTGGTCCCCAGCATGGCTCACCATATTATTTAAATCCCCCAGTTTGGCTCCACATGTCATCCCTCCCTTTGCTGCTTCTTCCCTATCACTACGTATTACTGCTACTAGTATTTAGTATACTACTCTATGTATTATTTATTACTACTAGTATTTATTATACTACTCTATTTACTATATATTGTCACTATTATTTATTATACTACCCAGGCCCCTTGCTGCCCCCAACGTTCATGTTGGGAACTGCAAGGCTTCTCTGATTAAGCGTTGCTACACAACATGATTGATACAGAGCAGGGTACACTGTGTACTTTAAACACATCTTAGAATTTACGATACTGCCTATGAATAGCCCTGCAGTTTCCATCATGAACATTGGTGGCAGCAGAGGGCCCTTGTCACCCAAACCACGGTGTCAAGCAAGGTAAAAATTTGTCCAAAAGTGTCGAAAACACATTGAAAATGGGGCACAAGTTGTGTAAGGCAGTTATTTGGTGCAGGCAGTCTTAGCTTCCCCATTGTGTTTACATGGAATACTGATCTGAACGGTCAGAGAGCTGAGAACCTCAAATGGTCACCTGCAGTACAGGAGTCAGGAAGGTGTGGGTAGCCATTAGAGTTGGGATGTAGTATTAAATGGCAACCATTCATGAGTAGGTGACTACAGAATACATGGTTTTTCCAAGTCCACCAGAGCAAGAATCACTTTTTTGCACTGCCTTTCTGTTCTGGATGATAAATCCAGGATTCTCTAAGGTCTTAATACAGTCCCACTACCTCCAAAAATAAGGAGAGGTTAGAAAGCAAACTGTTGGGTCACCATGAATTGTGCCAATATGAATTGCATTGTGTTACTCTTGATTGGACTTTAGACCAATAGGTCACTAGGGACTACGCGGTGCTCACTGAAGACTGCACTCTGGTGTAACAGGAACATGGAAAAGTTCATGGTAATGGGTCACCAGTGTACCCAGTATGCATTGGGAACCTTCAATGCAGGTTAACCCATTAGTCAGTAGACTAATCCGTGAAATATCATGCACAGCATTTCATGACTATTACTATTACTCATCTTATACCTAAATTGTATGTGACCTTGCATTGTCTCCCAATGTCTGCTTTGCAGGTCTTTGTGTTTGATGCAGCATCCGGTGGAAGGAATTCCAGTGCAGAGGTCATTATAAACATAACTGATGTCAATGATAATAACCCACAGTTTCATAACCTGCCACTCCATTATATGGTACCTGAAGGGGACTACACGGAAAACAACCCCCTCCTGGTGGCCACATTAAATGTGACTGACTCAGATACAGGATTAAATGGAAATGTTACAATAACTGCGCATGCTGAAGATGGAGACCAGAGTTTCAATGTTCAGGTAAGAGATCCGTCCATTGTAAGCATTGGAAGGGCATTACATAATATGCACCACATACTGAAGTGTCATTGAGGAGCTATAGCTGGCTCCAGGAGGATTTAAACAGTGACACAATTTTCAGTATTTAGCCATGAATTTGTGTTGGGATTGTAGGTTTTCACCTTTTTAAGGGGTTGTTTGGGGAAAAATGGCCCCCATTTTGTAAATTATTCACATTAGTGCATGTGGATCTTTATTCAGATTGCATCTAGCATCACATGACCTTCTCAGTTGGGATTTCAGCATTTTCACAGTCCTTCTGCTCTTCACTTACCTCTGATGTGATCACTGAAGGCCTATACTGTATGCCGAAACCCAAGCTAACTTCCCCATACAAGCTCGGAGTGATCAGGGCACTTGCGCTAGTAAAGACAGACCACTGCTGTGCACGGCTGTCATCATGGCTGTATTTGAAAGCCAAAATGCTCCAATAAAGGAAATAGTTTTTTATGTCATTTTTAAAGATGGGCACAACTCGAGTATGCTGAAGTCCGTCCGAACCTGGAAGTCTTAGAATCGGTGGCTGAAGATGTTGGAAGCAGCCCTTGGCAGTATCCATGTTTTCCGGGGCTCTCTAGGGCTGCATCTAACTTCTTCAGCCACTGGTAATCAAATGTTGAGATTTCTGGGTTCGGACGGACTAGAGCATGCGCTCATCTCTAATCATTTTGTAGCCACTGATGCCAATCCTGTTTTTATTTTGCCGTCTTGCCCCTTCATTCCAGAAATAGAGAGATTTTACTTTTTGCTTAATTTTTACTTAAATTTTACCTTGTTTTTTTTTCTCTTTTAGAATGGGAATATTTTTGTTTCTAGGCCACTAGACAGAGAAATGAAGGACAAATATGTGCTGTTTTTAATAGCATCAGATAAAGGAAGTCCACCGAGACAGGTAATGTGAAGATTATAGGTAGGATATGTTATATGGGTTACACCAAAATAAACATTCAGACATTCGGAAAGAGTTAACATACTCATACCCAGAGCAAATGCCTTAATATGGTAATAAAGTATCACCCAATCTTTTTAAAATGGGGGATCCCCAAAGAAAGTGATCATCTCCTGAATAAACTCCACAACTACCCCATACCTGCTTGGCTATCCTTTTTCACGAATAAAACATCTACCATGGTGAAGCAGCCTAAACGTAAATTAGTCCTTATCTGATCTTTTCAGCCCTTTGACTATTCTACAATATATGTTTAAATAACTTTTTGTGGTCATTCAGACATATACCCACAGCACGGACATTTTTTTTTCTTAGATATAAACATATCTAAGGGGCTAATAGACTAATAGGCCCATTTTAACTCGGTTGGAAATGGGAGATTAGAGAAACTGAGCGTATCGCGAAAAATCGCTCATGGGGACTAGATAGCCAGACCAACCAACACCCTTTTGCTTTCACCTCGTAGCCCTATAGGAGATTACCTTAGAACACTGGAGTGTCTTGAGCTTTATCTCGGTGTGTCTGGCAAATTGATTTTGGTAGCCCCGACGGGGGTAAAAAACCTAGCTAGTGGTTCTCTCCTCAACGGGCACAGAGCTGGTTAAGTGCTCTCTCCAGTACACGATTAACCTGACAGTGTATAGTTTTAATACACCTATCACCTTGCACAGTTTTCTTTATTTTGTTTATGTCTATTTTATATGAATTAAATAAAAGTTATATTTTATAAAATAGTAAATTCAGGCACTATTGGGGAGTCATATCCCTTGTTGTAAATAGTGAAAAGATGCCTCCATTTTGGGTTTTGGGATCTAGTTGCTCCCCAACATATCTAAGGGGGGCATTGGGATTAACTGTACACAAATTTGAATGTTGAGGCTTCACTGGAGGTGTCCATTAAGGGTCACATTAAGCAAATCGATTTTAAACGATTAACGACAGCTACCTGAAATCGTTCACCATATTACACAGAACGATAGTCGTTACGATTGTTACTACGATTGTTTACTCCGTCTGATCCCAGAAAATGAACAAACAATGTGAAATGAACGAATGAGCGAAAGATTTGCAAATGATTAACAATTATTTTAAGCTCAAAAGATGCGATCAACGACACACAAGCGATTTTCTGATCCTGCATTCACACGAAAGGATTATTTTTAAATTGGAACAATTTTTTACATGATAAACGCCCAATGTGATAGGACCCCCATTCCTCCCTTTTATAGGTGGTCACTTTTGAGTACTCGCTAGGAATCTGTGGTGTCTTCATGTAACCTAGTACTTAGTGTAATACAGTTCCTCTACCTCCTAGAGCTTTGCAGATGCAGTGATTGTCGTAGAGGACGTTAATGACCATGTCCCAACTTTTACGAAAGAAGAATACTCTGCGGAACTGATCCTAAACAAAGTAAAAGCCGGAGATATGATTATCTCAGTATCAGCTACTGACCTGGATATCGGAAACAATTCTCTTATTTCTTATAGGTAACACAAAACTGAAATAAGATTCTAGAGGGTATTCGTTCTCTTTACATTCTTTTATACTAAGGGTTTTGGATACTTTTTTTTGCTTTGAGTATAGTTATTCTTTAAATGAAGCTGTGAGTATACTTTTAGGTTTGCGCAGGCTCATAGTGGATTTTCCATCAATAAAGAAAATGGGGACATCTTTTTGACAAGTGATGTATCTGCCCATACCATGGGAACAAATATAGTGATACCAGTGATTGCAACTGATCATGGTGCCCCGGCCTTGTCATCTACTGGTAAGTTGCTTCCAGTTGTCTCTGAAAAGTAATATTGTATTTATTTACCAGTTTGCTTTTACAAGGTGGAGTCTTCACACCGGGCAGGACACAGCAGATAAGATAATTTAGTAGCTGAATTATCAAGTTCTTTCATTTAGAATTTGAAATAAACTATTTCTATGAAAAACAGATTATTTTTTTACTTCTTTTCTATTAATGGCATACCCATTTTTTCCATTCTTATATCCTACGACTATTAACATGATATACTACCCATGTTCCAGCCCAGAGGGAGTGCAGATTTTTTTGCAAAGTTCGGAATGAATCTTCATTCAGGAAGTTTGGTTTGCTCATCTCTACACATTTAGTTTACAGTATGTTACCCTTAATGTTGTTGATTTCATACTGTATTTTTTAAATCATTTTCTATATCCTTTTATTTTAGCTACTGTAATTGTCAAAGTTTCAGAAGGCCAGACAGAGTTTGTGAATTCCAACTATAGTTTCAGTGTTCCTGAAGGGATGCCAGAAGGCAGTGATGTTGGCGCCATTCAGCTCACTACTGGACCAGATGTGTCAGTAACGTACATTGTTCAAACATATCCAGATGTATTCTCCATTACAGAAAAAGGTACAATAATTACACGTGCCATATTAGATCGAGAGGAACAAGACAGCTATGATCTTCTTGTGACAGCCGTGGACTCACAGGATCCACCTAACACAGCAGCTGCATTGGTAAGATGTATATATTCTTGTGCTAGAATGAAATATTAGAAACTTCTTGCAAAATTGGTGACATCCTTCAACCCTAGTAGGGGTAACATTACACGAGAGTATTAGCATGAGGCCGTAATACGGATGCACAATATGCATGTATTATGGATATAGTATGGCATCAATATCTCTTTGGGATTGATATACTGAAGACAATACAAAATGAATATATAATTCCTATTGGCCGCACTCATTTCTGTTATCTTCTTTGTTAGATCACCATCAGTGTAATTGATGTGAACGATAACTCGCCAGTCTTTCCACCACTCCTAAAATCAAATGTCACATGTCTCGAAAACAAGACTTTCGTTGATTTGGCCAACATTGTTGCAGCTGACCCGGACACTGGAAATAACAGTGCCGTAACATACTCTTTGGAAAATGACTTTGATGGTACCTTTCGCATTAACAGTGTTACTGGAGAATTACTGAATGTAAAGCCATTGGACGCAGATAAAACAGATAGCTATGATATCAAAGTAATAGTGAGTACTGAATTCTCCGGATGTCTCTTCTTTTTATGATGACAGAGAAGGGCGATTCTATCTGCTTGGCACAGGCAGTTACAGAAATAATTTTATAATTGTCTTCAATTGACCGTCACCATGTAGATATAAGAAAGACCAAGTATCCAAGTACATCTTTATCAAGTCCTTATGTCATGTCATAGTCAACCATTGACTGTTATGGGCTATATGGCCTCTTGAGAAAGATGAGCAAAGCCAATAGAAAATGAAATGGCATAGAGCTTTCCTAGCACTGATGGCACATTATCGGCAGAGGTCACACTGGTCAGACCACCATGAACTGGACTTTAATGGTTTACCCTATTGATGTCTTTAATGACAATGCCCCTACTGGACTTTAATGGTTTACCCTATTGATGTCTTTAATGACAATGCCCCTACTGGACTTTAATGGTTTACCCTATTGATGTCTTTAATGACAATGCCCCTACGTGACTTTAATGGTTTATCCTATTGATGTCTTTAATGACAATGCCCCTACCCCCCGGATAGATAATTTTAGTGGCCACACTGGGTTATATATTACAATTATTTTTCTACAGGCTCAAGATTCTGGGATCCCACCACTGTCTTCTACAGCACTTATCCATGTCACTGTGCAGGATGTTGATGATAACAAGCCCGTCTTTAAAAGGAATATATACAACATTACAATAAAAGAAAATGAACCTCCTCACGTGGTAATAATGCATCAATAAATTAAGTATACGTATACATATAACACTAGTAACATTACTTAATATGTATTCTGAATTGAAGGAAAACTCTGGGCAAATAGAAATAAATCATGGAGGGGGGGGGACAGAACAATTAAGGGATACTTACCTGTCCCCATGTGCCTGCATTGCCACCACTCACAGTCCCCCTCTGATCTCCCGATCCTGTGATGCCATGACCTAGCCCAGAAATGCTCGCTCAGCCAATCAGTGACTGAGGCGGGGCATCTCTGCGGTCACTGACTGACTGAGCGGTCAGTTCTTCTTGATTGTTATGTTTATTTTAGGTATATATTTTTTTTCATTTACCCCTTTAACCAATAAAAATACAGTACTTATTTTTTATTTTTTTTTTGTAAATCAAGATTTATTGACAGTTTTTCACAACAGAACAAGCAAAGAGGAGATAGGATACTCCTGCACAGAGAAGATATCAGCCTATAAATAAGTAAGGAGAGAATGAACAAATAAGTAAAATAGACAAAGTGCGAGGAGAAGCCAGGTAGCTAGGCTTGTACGTTCCCCATAAAGAGGCAGTCAGGAGGTAACAAGTCCTCCAACAAACAGCATAGGCAAAGAAATGTCGCCGAAACGTAGCGAAACAGATGCTAGTGTGAAGGGTCACCTAGTGACCTAATAGAGATACGTAAGCTATAACAATAACAGGCAAATATATTTGCAAGAACACGGAGATAGAAAAAAAAGAAAAATATATAGGAAGTGAAGAAAGAACAAGAAAGAAAGAAAAGAGAAAGAAAAGAGGGGAAAGAAGGGAGGGCGGGGGGGATGGGGAAGGGAGGAGCGGGGAGGAACCCCCACCTGAACTCCCCCCAGAGTGTCAGGAGTACATATAGATTGCCAAAAGAGGGCTGCTACGCCAGCCATCGTGCCAGAGAGGCGTCTGCCTTAAAAGTGAGCCATGGGAGCCAGGTACGCTCCACCTTCTTGCTGCGGCCCTGCTCCTCCGCTGTCAAAGACTCCATTCGGTAAATAAAGTCCATCTCGAGAACCCACTCAGCAACGGAAGGTGCTACCGTGGACTTCCAGTGTCTAGGGATGACAGTTCTAGCCGCCGTCAGAAAGTGGCGCAGCAAACCCTTCTTGGCAGCAGAGGAGGGGCCAGGCACCAGGGAAAGCAAGGCCAAGGCAGGAGAGGGGGCCACATCTTTATCTGTAACTACATTATAGATCTCGAAGACCGCTTCCCAAAAGGGTCGCAGCGTGGGGCAATCCCACCAAATATGAAGCATAGATCCCACAGCAGTCATGCAGCGCCAGCACGTATCAGGAACGTTTGGGTATACCTTATGGAGCAGAGAGGGGCAACGGTACCATCGCGTTAGAATTTTAAAATTCTTCTCCTGAGCATGGCAGGCCAAAGGCCATTTATGCGTGAGAGTGAATATTTTCACCAGGTCTGGCTCAGAGAGTGTAACACCGAGTTCCCGTTCCCAGGCCGAGATGTAAGGCAGGACCTGGTCTGCATCTTTAGCCAGTAGGAGGCGATATAATTGGGAGATGGCTCTCTCCGGAGGTGACTGTTGCAGGAGCAGAGATTCTAGCTCAGTTTGTTCAGTGATACGAATGCCTCCCGGAAAGTGTCGGGCCAAATATGCCTTTAACTGTTCGTACTCCAACCAGGGCAGCTTCCTCCCCGGGCAGAGATCCTGTAACTCCTCTAATGGCTGGATCACAGCTGCTGACCCCAGAACCTGGCTGATCCTGGCGCCCTCCGAGGCCGACCAAAGCAAAAAGGTGGGTCGGTCACAGGCCGGTGGGAAGGCCGGGTCTCCAAATAGGGGGCTCATAAGCCCCGGGCGGCGTGAGAGGTTGTAAAGTGGGAGGAGCCGGTCCCAAGCCTGTAAAAAGTATCTAGTAATCGGGGGAAAAGAAGCCAGCGGAGGGCGATGTACCGGGAATATCCAGGGCAAGGACCGAAGAGGTACAGGGGACAGCGCCCCTTCAACCGCAACCCACTGTTTATCAGAAGCTCTATGAAACCAGTCAACTAGGCGCAGCAATATACAGGCCTTGCTATACAAGGAAAAATCGGGGAGGCCGGCTCCGCCGTTCTGTTTAGTCCGCGTAAGCGTTTTGTACTTAATGCGCGGGCGCACTGAGCCCCAGACAAACCTGCGAAAGAGGGTTTGTAATTGTTTCAGAAAAATGCTCGGGATGCAAACCGGTAGGGCCTGAAAAAGATACAGGAATCTAGGGAGGACATCCATCTTAAGGACATTAATCCTACCAAACCAGGAGAGGCAGGCACGGTTATAGTTTGATAAGTCTGTTTTCGTACGGGCCAACAGGGGGGGGAAATTGAGAGAGAATAAGGAAGTCAGGTCCGTGGGGACCCACACCCCTAGGTACTTGAGGGCTCGAGATTGCCACTTAAAGGAGACTGAGTCGCGTAGTTGACGCACCAGGGTAGCCGGGAGGGAGACATTTAAGGCTTCGGTCTTTGAATAATTCACCTTGAAGTTGCTAACTAGGCCATACAGATCAAATTCTCTGAGGACCGCAGGAATGGACACAGCTGGATCGGATACATAGAGTAACAGGTCGTCCGCATAGAGCGCCGCCTTATAATGGGAGCCTCCCAGACGGATACCCGAAATGTCCGGAGATGCCCGCAAGGCCACCGCCAAATGTTCCATGGCTAAAACATAGAGCAGCGGGGACAGCGGGCAGCCCTGTCGAGTCCCATTTGCGATCGACAGAGGAGTCGATAAGAGGCCATTGACTTTAACCCTAGCTGTGGGGCCATTATACAGAGCCATAATTTTGCCCAGCATCTCCTCCCCCAGGCCAACCTGCCCCAGCGTTGCCCGCAGGAATGCCCAGTGGACGCGGTCGAACGCTTTCTCGGCGTCGATCGATATCAGGCAAGCTGGGGACCGCGTCCCCTGGGCATGCGACATCAACAACAAAGTCTTGTTGAGATTGTCCCGCGCTTCACGGCGGGGGACAAAGCCCACTTGATCAGTATGGACAACAGCAGGGAGCAATGGTGCCAGTCTACTCGCTATCATTTTAGAGAAAAATTTTATATCTGAATTTATCAATGATATTGGGCGATAACTAGCACACAGGGACGTGTCCTTGCCAGGTTTCGGGAGTACTACAATAGTGGCCATCAGGGATTGGGAGGGGAAAGAGCAGGAAGGGGAGATAGAGTTGAAGACCCGGGTTAAAAAAGGGGTGAGCAGGGGAGAAAACAATTTGTAGAAGGGGGCAGTAAACCCATCCGGACCCGGGCTCTTCCCATTGGGCGTATTCTTAATGACTAATGCCACTTCGGCCTCAGAGAATGGGGAATCCAGTGCGGCCGCCTCTTCCCCAGAGAGAGTAGGCAGTGCCGTGGAAGTGACATATGAATCCACTTTTGCTCGGAAGGTATCATCGTCCATATCATGCAGAGGCCCTTTAAGGTTATATAAGGCCTGGTAATACTCCCGAAAGACCGCGACAATGTCTGCGGGGTCGTGCGTAGTGCCATGTCTCGCGACAATAGAGGGTACAAAAGAGCTGCCCGTTTTGGGGTGGAGAAATCTGGCCAAGGGTGCGCCACATTTGTTGGAGTGCTCATAGTAGAAACGACGTAGTCGTTCCCGGAAGCGGGTGTATTTTTGATCAATTAGGGCCTTCAATTGAGTCCTAGCCTCCAACAAGGACGCCAAGACCTCAGGGTTCAGGGATTGCTTATGGGCCAGCTCGTCCTGTTGTATCTTAGCGAGCAGGGCTTGAATTTTAGCACCATGGGCGCGTTTTAGTCTGGCACCATTTTGGATAAGGACCCCCCGAAGCACGCACTTGAGTGCCTCCCACTGGGTGGGTAAAGGTGTCTCATCTGCCCTGTGATTATTCAGGAAGTCAGCTATAGCAGTCTTGATATTAGCCTGGCATACTACATCCTTCAGGAGGTTAGGGTTGAGGCGCCAGGATCCCTCCCGTGGTATCTGATTGGGGAGGGGAAGGGACAAGGACACCGAGGAGTGATCCGCCCACACTATCGGGTCTATGGATGTCGAAGGGCGCCAGGAAAGCAGGTGGTGATCAATGAGGAAGAAATCTATCCGACTATAAGAGTCATGGACCGAGGAATAGTACGTATAGTCTCTCACCCCTGGATGAAGTATCCGCCACACGTCCACCAGCCTATTGTCGAAAAGCGACCTTTTGAGAGCACGTAGCTGGGTGGGAGAGATGGAGGATCTGCCCGAGGAGGAGTCCACCCGACGGTCCAACACCAGGTTAAAGTCTCCTGCGGTAATCAGGAGGCCATCGGCAAAACGAGTCAGCTCCCTGAGATATCGCCGTCCCATCCGGACCTGGTTCTGGTTGGGGAGATAAAAATTAGCAATAGTAAACACTCTCTCAGCCAGTTGGAGCTTTAGAAAAAGGTACCGTCCCTCCGGGTCAATGCAAGTATCTAGTACGGATACAGGTAGCGATTTGTGTAGAGCTATGCTTACTCCCTTCGTTCTGGCATTTGCATTAGTACTGTGAAACCACTGACTGTAGTATCGATTAGGTATAGACGGGACATGTCCCGTTTTGAAGTGGGTTTCCTGGAGCAACAAGATGTGAGCCCTCTTTTTGTGCATATGGTAAAGTATCTGCGAACGCCTCTCAGGTTTGTTAAAGCCCCTGACATTCAGTGTAGTGATCTGGAGGGAATTCATGGTGAGGGGGAAACTGGGAAGGGGGAGGGGGAAAAAAAGGATAAGAGAGAGAGGAAGAAGGGGAGATGATAGAGGGGGCAACCAGAGAGACCCGAAGAGAGGGGTCCTCAATTACCCGGAAGAAGGAAGAGTAAAAAGGAAAGAGAGAAGGATAAGGACAGAAAAGTAGACAATCTGTCCGCCTCAATCCACTAAGGACGGAGGAAAAGAAATACACTAACGTGTAACTGTGTTTATCTCAAACACTTCAGGTGAGCTATGTGGGAAGTGACTGGAGAAGCAGATAAAAAGATACCGTACGTCCCCAGCACCTCACCGCCCGAACATTGAAAATTCAGAAGCAATAATAACAATAACAAAAAACTAATTTTCTACCAGAGCAGATTTGGGCTGAGCTGTGGCAATGCATAAACCAGGACATGAACAGGGAGACGAAAACAGGGAGACAAAACACCAATGAGGACGCCGTGCCCGCAGGCGCCGAGCGCAGGCGACGCCACCAGCAAAAGGGATAACAAGGTGAAGACCAGCGGCGGCGACGCCGGCGCGCGGCCCGCACGCACAGCAACCCCCCCACGATCCTATAAGAGGGATCGAAATCCCCCGAGCCCCCCAACAGACAACAAAAGGGAGCCACAGCGTCCCCCCGCCCACCCCCAAAATTATAGGGAGGCCAGGGCATATCAGCCCCCCAAGACAAGGTCCCATGTTGCAGTATACATAGAGTCCCAAGCATCGCCGTGAGGTGCCTAGAGGTAAGGGAAAGTAGGGAAGGAAAGGGACGGGGAAGAATTAGGGGGGGAAGAAAGGGAGGAGAGGACCGGGAAGGGCAGAGAAGGGAATGGGATAGGGGGGTTAGGAGGTCACAGGGGAAGTAGGCATCAGGTCACCCCACAGGCAATCGCCAAGTAGTGGCCTGCAAGTCCAGGGTAGGTCAATCCACGGCCAATTTCAAGAGGCCGCACGAGGCCTGTCTTCACAGGTCAGCCGGTGGTGGTTCTGGAGATCGCCGCCTGCGCCTCCTTTCCGGTGGAGGCCTTCGGGGGCCAGGGCGATCAGGCCCAGCTCCATGGGGAAGTGGCGGATGGAACGGCCACTCTGAGATACTGACTCGGGGAAGGTCCAAAGTCTCTAACACCGCTGGGAGATCAGATGGCGTACGGAGGTGGATGTTGCCCGCCGGGTGCCGGATCTGCAGCTGAAAAGGGTACCCCCATGAGTAGGAGACATTGCGATCCCGAAGCGCAGCAAGCAGTGGGCGGAGCGCTCGTCTCTTGGCCAGAGTCGTGCGGGATAGATCCGTGAGTAACTGGACAGCCGCCCCATTGAAGTCTATCGGCCCCCGATCTCTTGCCTTGCGCATGATAGCTTCCTTAATCTGGAAGTAGTGGATCCTGCACACCACATCCCGGGGTCTAGCAGGATCATTGCTGGGGGGGCCGAGAGTCCTATGCGCACGGTCCATTTCCAGGGGTGCCGATGGAGGCTTGCCCAGTAGTGGATTGAAAATGCCCTGGAGCGTATGCATAAGATCTTGGGGCTTGACAGACTCAGGGATCCCCCGTACCCGAATGTTATTACGGCGGTTGCGGTTTTCCGCGTCGTCCGCCATGTCATAGAGCATCTGGATCTGCTGGGTGTGGAGATCTAGTTGGGACCTGTGAGTCTGCAGTTCATCCTGTAAATCCCCAGTGGCATGCTCCAGAGATTGGACCGTAGTGGATAGGGAGATCAGGTCATCTCTGAGGGCTCTTATCTCTGTTTTACAGACGGCCTCCATACGCTTAATATAGCCCTCCATATCAGCTTTAGTGGGCATGGCGGCCATTTGTGACTGCAGGGCACAGAGCTCCTTACCGGTGGGCCCGGACGGGCTGGAGGCGGAGGCGGAGGATACATCTGGCGTGAGCTGGTCCCGGAGCAGGGCAGGGAAGTCCTGGGACAAAGCAGGCGCCCCCTCATGTGCAGGCCCGGCCTGTCCGGCAGCGGCGGCCGCAGCCGCGGATGGAGCAATGCTGGCGGCCATCTTGGACTGGCCCGCGCGAGAGTTAGGCACAGCGGTGGAGGAGAGAAATCGCCTGATTCCGCTGCGGGTACGGCCGTGAGTACCGGTGAGAGGCGGGGAGGGTCTCCGCCGAGGCTTCCCCGGCATGTAGGCTCCGGTCTGAGGCGATAAGACGCTGTCAGCAGGCGGTGAGGGCTGGCTGCAGGACGGAGCTCTCACACCACGCGTCTGTACAGCGCCATGTCCAGGCCACGCCCCCCTACTTATTTTTTATTAAGTAGTTGCACAACATGGATAAAGCTCTCTTCACATAAACACTGTCATCTGCTAGATCTGTTGATCATGCTAGATCCAGACACCACTGCTGTCACCGCCATCGACTTATGGAGTCCAGTTCCATCAAGTTGTCCAATATCTTACAGTTAGATATACTGCTGCATGCTGCTATTTTTTTTTATATCAAATGTGAAGGAACCTTAGACTCTGACATTGAACAACCCTTCTCATTTAAGATGTAGGGCTTATATTTTTCTATAAATAATAACTGCCCCCTTTCTTTATATTTTGATACATAGAACTGGAACATGCCTCTCTTTTGTATTTTCTGGCCAACAATATTTTTTTTTTCCAAATCCATCCCTCTTTATAGTTCATCTCTATATTTACATGATCATTTATAGCCTACAATAATATTACTGTATTAATAGTGGGTTTTTTTTGCTGTCTTTATTTAGATTTTAAATGTTTCTGCAGAGGATTCCGACATTTGGCCCAATGCTGTTATTTTTTATTCCTTCATTGAAGTCTCTGACTTGTTTTACATTGGAGAGGAGTCTGGTTGTATCTCCAACCTGAAGCCATTAGACTTTGAGACAAGCACAGAACACGTGTTGACAGTGATTGCTCAAAGCCCAAGAAACCCTCATGTGGAGAACACGGCCACCGTCATAGGTAACTGTAACCCTATTTATTATTATAATCTACATCCAAAAGTATATGAGGTGTAACTATGATTATCTCTTTGTACTTGTAACTTTATAAATCAGAAATACATGGGAATGATGGAAAGGAGGGAGTGGAACCAATTTCCTTCAGTAATTGTATGGAGTAAGAGTTGGATGGAAGTTAAGGAGATTCTAACAACAATATCTAGATGTCAGAAATATACAAATTAAGGCTATGTTCACACAACGTATATTTTCGTAAAATCATTTTTACGAGAATATACGTTGCATTGCTGTTTATGGGATCCCATTGCTGTTTATGGGTACAAAAAGAGTGCAGTAAGGCTGGTAATAATACAGTAGAGGATGCTTTTTCAGAGGGCAACATAAAATCATGGCAGGAATTGAGGAGGAAATACAACATATCGGAGAATAAATGAGAATATATGAATGAATATATGAGTATGAATATATGAGACTGAGACATGCATTTTTTGCAGTGGAGAATAAGGAAGTTTTTAGAACACAAGATACACTGGAAACAATAAACTTACAATTTACAGAAAATAAAATATCAAATTGTGCCCCTGACGTATGCCAACCGTATACCCCGCTTGCCTGATGGGTGGGCAGGGAGGACGTGTGGCCTTCTCCTGTGCCTAACTTATCAAGAATTTACGCCCACTCGCAGGGTAAATCATGATACAAATCTACACCTGCTTGCAAGTGAGTTGCTGGGCCAGCCTTGGGACTCCTGTGGGAAGGCATTTTCCCCCGAGTTGTGATGACGTCACAACACGGGGGAAATGCCTGATAACACATCTACAGTGTATGCCCACCTCAATGAGACCTGATAACACATCTACAGTGTATGCCCACCTCAATGAGACCTTATAACACATCTATAGTGTATGCCCAACTTAATGAGACCTGATAACACATCTACTGTGTATACCCACCTCAATGAGACCTGATAACACATCTACAGTGTATGCCCACCTCAATGAAACGTGATAACACATCTACAGTGTATACCCACCTCAATGAGACCTGATAACACATCTACAGTGTATACCCACCTCAATGAGACCTGATAACACATCTACAGTGTATGCCCACTTCAATGAGACCTGATAACACATCTACAGTGTATACCCACCTCAATAAGACCTGATAACACATCTACAGTGTATACCCACCTCAATAAGACCTGATAACACATCTACAGTGTATGCCCACCTCAATGAGACCTGATAACACATCTACAGTGTATATCCACCTCAATAAGACCTGATAACACATCTACAGTGTATGCCCACCTCAATAAGACCTGATAAAACATCTACAGTGTATGCCCACCTCAATGAGACCTGATTACAGATCTACAGTGTATGCCCACCTCAATGAGACCTGATAACACATCTACAGTGTATACCCACCTCAATAAGACCTGATAACACATCTACAGTGTATGCCCACCTCAATAAGACCTGATATCACATCTACAGTGTATGCCCACCTCAATAAGACCTGATAACACATCTATAGTGTATGCCCACCTCAATGAGACCTGATAACACATCTACAGTGTATACCCACCTCAATAAGACCTGATATCACATCTACAGTGTATGCCCACCTCAATAAGACCTGATAACACATCTATAGTGTATGCCCACCTCAATGAGACCTGATTACAGATCTACAGTGTATGCCCACCTCAATGAGACCTGATAACACATCTACAGTGTATACCCACCTCAATAAGACCTGATATCACATCTACAGTGTATGCCCACCTCAATAAGACCTGATAACACATCTACAGTGTATGCCCACCTCAATAAGACCTGATTACAGATCTACAGTGTATGCCCACCTCAATGAGACCTGATATCACATCTACAGTGTATGCCCACCTCAATAAGACCTGATAACACATCTATAGTGTATGCCCACCTCAATGAGACCTGATAACACATCTACAGTGTATACCCACCTCAATAAGACCTGATATCACATCTACAGTGTATGCCCACCTCAATAAGACCTGATAACACATCTACAGTGTATGCCCACCTCAATAAGACCTGATTACAGATCTACAGTGTATGCCCACCTCAATGAGACCTGATAACACATCTACAGTGTATACCCACCTCAATGAGACCTGATATCACATCTACAGTGTATGCCCACCTCAATGAGACCTGATAACACATCTACAGTGTATACCCACCTCAATAAGACCTGATATCACATCTACAGTGTATGCCCACCTCAATAAGACCTGATAACACATCTACAGTGTATGCCCACCTCAATGAGACCTGATTACAGATCTACAGTGTATGCCCACCTCAATGAGACCTGATTACAGATCTACAGTGTATGCCCACCTCAATGAGACCTGATAACACATCTACAGTGTATACCCACCTCAATAAGACCTGATATCACATCTACAGTGTATGCCCACCTCAATAAGACCTGATAACACATCTACAGTGTATGCCCACCTCAATGAGACCTGATTACAGATCTACAGTGTATGCCCACCTCAATGAGACCTGATAACACATCTACAGTGTATGCCCACCTCAATGAGACCTGATAACACATCTACAGTGTATGCCCACCTCAATGAGACCTGATAACACATCTACAGTGCATGTCCACCTCAATGTAACCTGATAACTCATCTACAGTGCATGTCCACCTCAATGATACTTGACAACAGATAACTTCAATCACTGTTGTTTCATTTTTCTCAGTGAAAGTAGAAGATGTCAATGAAGAAGGGCCTATAGTGGAATATCCAGTATACCATACGGTAATATGGGATGGCGAATTTCAAACAGGAAGTATCATTTTTGATGTTAATGCTAAAAAACCAAATACAGATATGGATGAAGGAATCCACTATTCTATTTCAGGTACACATAAGAGCTTGTATTTGTGACATCTCAGTATTATTATGTGAAATACGGGCTCTGTCATTTAACAAAACATTTGACATGTGACGAAGACGGTCAGAGTCTGGGTGTTCAGACCGATCACTTGAGCTAAATGCACTCTCTCAAAATCTCGCTGCAGGTGACAGGCTCCATAGACTATAGAACCTGTATCCTGCAATGAGAGAGAGAGAACAGCAAAATAGGGAGAGAAGTGCTCAACTGAGAACTTCCCCCGCCTCGTTCTAGCCATGGGGCGGAGGGGAAGGGTGTGAACACCCAGACCCTGACCAATTAAACATTTTGACATCTCTATGACATCATGAATTTTGTTGAATGATAGGCATGCATTCAGATTAATATCTTCAACTTCTTTTTTTTTAGGTGATAGCAGCGAGAAACTTTTTTCAATAGCAAATGGAACTGGCCACATCTTTTTAACAAAAGACCTTCCAATGCACGGCTCCCCTGAGTATTATACCTTCACGGTCACCTGCACTGACAGTGGGGCACCACCTCAATCCACATCTGTCAAGGTACTCCACATTATCAAGGCTCTCTTCACACTTGATCTATATAGGAGTTATGTCAATTTGTGACAATTTGATGTCATGAATAGCCCTAACATGTAGCTCTATACTTGCTGTCAGAATGATGAAAACCTTAAAGGGGTACTCCAGCGGGGGGGGGCACTTTTTTGCTGGGACCGGGGAGAAGGTGGCTGAGGGAAAAGACGTCCACTCACCTCCCCGGTTCCAGCTGCCGCTTTCTGGTGTCTGACGCGGGCCCGAGACGTGACGTCTTAGGTCCGCTCAGCCAGTCAGTGATGGAGGCGGGATCCGTTTCAAGACGTTGAGACGTATTTTCTTGGGCCCGCCCTAGACACCAGGAAGCGGCCGGGAACCGGGCACCGGAGCTCCACGATGCGGGACCCGCCGCTGGAACCGGGGAGGTGAGTGGACGTCTTTTCCCTCAGCCACCTCCTCCCCGGTCCCAGCAAAAAAGTGCCCCCTGCTGGAGTACCCCTTTAAAGGGGTAGTTCACAAAAAAAATAAAAAATCTTGAAATCAGCTGGTGCCAGAAAGGGCCAGAGATTTGTAAAAAAAAAAATCTAAAGTCTTCCAGTACTTATCAGCTGCTGTATGTCCTGCAGGAAGTGATATTCTTTTCAGTGGGATTTCCTACTGCTTTGGACAATTCCTGACATGGACAGAGATGGCAGCAGAGAGCACTGTGTCAGACTGGAGAGAATACACCACTTCCTGCAGGACATGCAGCAGCTGATAAGCACTGAAAGACTTGTGATTTTTTTAATAGAAGTAAAACTTTTGGTGAACAACCCCTTTAATGGAACTTCTGATGGACCTCCTTATGCCATGTGCATTTGTCATATGACAGCTCGGACACGCTGATGGTGTGACCAGAACTTTTTATAATATATATCATCGATAGTACGACAATGCACATAATGCTCAGATGTTTTTATCGGTTCTTGTTTTATATGAAGGTGTTTGTGGCTATATCTCCAAGCAACGTTACAGCGCCAGTTTTCTCATCAGATTTTTATAATCCCGAACCACTCAATACCTGGACTGCGTCTCATACATATGTAATACAGATCAAAGCATTCTATGTACACTCCTCACTCATATACAGTATAGAGGACAAGAAGAATGAAGGTAACATTGTTCATCATCATATAATAACTATTACTGCTCTAAGATGTATTTGGTGTTCTCTAACATATCGCTACGATTGCTGATGAGTGGATTACAACCACTAGGAACCTGCACTGATAGTGTCCTCATTGATCATTACAATGATGGGTTACATTGGCTACAGACTGGTTTGTACTTGGAAACACTGCACTAAATGCACTATTTGGTCCCATTCCATTTTTTAAAGGCTGCATAACTAAAGGTTCCACTATACAGGTTTCCAGTGTTTTACTATAGCACCAGTAATTTAAAGTGTAACTGTCATTTAAATGTCATTTTCCAGAAATCAATAAATATCAATAGTATTTAGAGAAGCTCTGTAATATTAGGTTTTATTAGGCAAAGGAGTTTCTCAAAAAGCTGTTTCTCTACCCCCCCCCCCCCCTTCCCTTCAGGCAAAGCAAGATTTCTGTGTCCATTATGCTCTATAGAGGGGGGGGGGTCCGAGAGGGGGGTGAGTAAGCACAGGGAGGAGAAAAGCAGGGCTGCACAAAACAACATCCTGCAATCTTCTCTCACCAAGCTCCCAGATAAGCACTGACCTTACTGACCTCTGGGTCCAGCATTTTATGTGCCCAGACAGTCTCCAAATGGTAGAGATGTGTGTCTCCTCTTCCTGCTCACTCATTCCCCTCAGCCCCTCCCCCCTCCATAGAATATAATGAACACAGCAAATCTGTCTTCACTTTGCTCCTCAGCTTTGCCTGATGCACAGATAAAAAGCGTGGAGGGAGGCTGGGGAACAGATTTTTAAAGAGAACCAATCACCTAAAATTAACTGTCCCTATAATAAAAGTTTCTCTCTCCCTAAGTCTATTCCTGAAGATACAGACTGCCTTTTCAGTCTGTATCTTATACTGTACCCAATCCTGTATAGCGGTGTAAGTATTGCTGGGCGCCGCCATCTTGATGACGTCACTTGCGTTCCAGCGGTGCGTTCCAGCAGTGGAATGCAACTGACGTCATGAAGATGGCGGTACCCGGGAATACTGCACCGCTACACAGGATTAGGTAAAGTATAAGATACAGACTGCAAAGGCAGTCTGTATCTCCATAAAGTCTACTTATAAAGATACAGACTGCCTGTGCAGTCTGTAACTTATACTTTACCTAATCCTATGTAGCAGTGTAGTGAGCCGGGCGCCATCTTGATGACTGGAAAGCACCGCGGGAAAGCAAATGACGTCATCAAGATGACGCCCGGCATTACTGCACCGCTACAGAGGAGTAGGTAAAGTATAAGATACAGACTGCAAAGGCAGTCTGTATCTCCATAAAGTCTACTTATAAAGATACAGACTGCAAATGCAGTCTGTATCTTCATGAGAAAACTAATAGGTTTAATTAGGACAGATATACACAGCGATCTTGCGCTGTATAGCGCGAGATCACTGTGTATTTACAGAGCGGCAGGCAAGGGCTCATGGGAGCTCTTCCTGCCGCTCTTCCTGCTGGGAGCTTCCTGTCACGCGCCGGCTCTTTTGAGAAGAGCCGGCGCGTGACACTGAAGAGAGACATGAATAAATTAAAAACGCGGACATCAAATTTATTAATTCTATTTACAAATA